>NC_134694.1:47174184-47262657 GCF_050947455.1 Rhinoderma darwinii | reverse complement strand
ATGAATATTTATCTATTTTTATGCGTTAAGGAGCCGATCATCCTTGAGAGTCGGGAGAATGACGATGTTTACTATAAGGGAGGGGGTCAGTCTGACTCTCAGCCTTGGAGTAGAGTTTCGTTTACTATAATGGAGGGGATAGTCTGACTCCTAGCATTTATATTTTGGGATCTTATGGTTTTACATTTAAAGGTAATGTGTCGCTAGAAAAATATATATTTTTTTTTTTTTAGTTAAACAGTTAGTGTATAAGTGATTAAACATGTTTCTAATTTTTTTAATTTTTTCTCGAGTCAGGAAATATTATAAATAAGATTCTAATTTATAACATTTCCCAGTGCTGGTCACTAGATGGAGCAATTCCCAAAATTTTAGCATTGGCATGTGGTAAAGCAACCACATTGCTTTATGCTGCAAAATTTGAGAAAACTCACTCGCTCTAGTGAGCTCACAGAATCCCCCCTCCTTTATCCTGGCTAGTGCCAGGAGAAAGGAGGGGATTGAACGGTCAAACCTCCTACTCTGTGTGTCGCCATTTTTTGAGCTAACACACAGTGTAGTAGGTTCACATACAGTAGTAAACACACAGTAAAATACGTACATACACAGACCTAACTTACCTGCTCCTGCCGCCGCCGCTCCCTCCGGTCCCTCCACTCCGTCTGCTCCCTCCGCTCCAAGTGCACAAGTCCGGAAGCCGCGTCCGGAAGTAGTAATCTTACTGTCCGACCGCGGCTTCCGGTCCACAAGAAAATGGCGCCGGACGTCGCTTTGCCGAAGACCTTCAATTTGGACTGTGTGGGAGCGGTGCATGCGCCGTTCCCACACAGACGGCGTACAGCATAGTGGATGGAACGGGCTCCGTTCGCATTCACTATGGGGCTGTATGTGCTGTATTCCATGTCTGTATGTGTCGTTAATCGACACATACAGAGATGGAAAAAAAAATGGCGGCCCCCATAGACAAGAACAAGTGAAAAAATTAAAAAAAGTAGAACACAAACACACAAATAAATAAAAACATTTTTAATAAAACACTAAAAGCAAATTGATATAAAAAAACATTTTTCGCGACACTCGTCCTTTAAAACATCTGCTAAGCCTTTGATTGGTTCAGGACAAAACATATTGCCATTATATGCTATTGGCTAAATCAAATCCAAATTAACGTCACATTGTAAACATTGTAAACGATTGGCTGGAATCAAGCTGCTCCTAGTTTGAAAGATATTATTGTAATTGTTTTATGAATAAACGTCAGAGAATGATTTTGAGCATGCAAGCAATGTATTTATGTCTCTTCTCTCCGATATATCGATAATTTATAACCTATGATTGGAGCCTGGATAAATTCAATGGAGGGCGGGTATCGGTTGACACACCCATTAACATTTCAGTCTAATATACCAGTATATTATTTTAGTTTAGGGGATATATAACTTGTCAGTCAACGCTTCACTGCCAATGATTGTATCGTAGATATGTCAGCTTATATAAGATAAATTATAAAATATATCAAGAATTTGTGTCTAGTGTGTCTAGTGCTTTTGCACTTTGCATTGACACAAAAGAAATGAATCTAGTGTGGTAGGTAATGATGCAAAAAAAATTAACATATCATATATTCATGTCCAGTTTGTATCTTAGTAGATATATAATTTTATTTGTTTTTGTATATGTTTGTTATCTGGACATAGAATATCAGAGATATAGGTGGGGCCAGTGGCGTAACTACCGCGGTAGCAGCAGTAGCGGCTGCTACGGGGCCCGGGGCTTGAGGGGGCCCGTGCCGCCAGCCGACACGCCCTCCCAAATGCCCGGTGGCGCCGCTAGCAGCCGTTATGGCTGCTACAGGGGTAGCACCGCTACTGTGGGGCCCGCGCCGACGAGCCTTACACAGGCACTCTCATGCCTGTAGGTGTCGCTAGCACCGGAGGGGGCCCCGGTGCTAGCGGCAGCCAAATACATGTATTAGCACTGAATGGCCGGGCATGTTCCGTGCCTGACCATCCAGTGCCTTACAATGACACTGATTGGCTAGCGGCGCGATGACATCATCGCGCCGCTTCCATGCTTGGAAGGTGCTGATTGGCGGGGCAAGTCATTCTGCCCCGCCAATCAGCGTCATTGGAGGACGCTCGTTCAGCTCCTGCAGACATGCTCAGAAGAGAGCATGTCTGCATCGCCAGTGAACAGCGTGGGAACCGGAGAATGTGAGTATGTCAACTTTATATATTTTTTTCCTCATAAAAATGTGAATGGCATTATCTATAGTGGGGGGGGGTCTATCTACAGGGGGGGTCGTCTTTATGTGGGCTATTATATATAGGGGGGTCTATATGTGGGGCAGTAGCTACAGGGGGGTCTATATGTGGGGGTGGGGGCCACTATATACAGGGGGGTCTATATGTGGGCCACTATATACAGGGGGGGGTCTATATGTGGGGCACTAGCTACAGGGGAGGTCTGTATGTGGGGATGTGGGCCACTATCTACAGGGGGGTCTATATGTGGGGCAGTATATGTGAGACACTATACAGGGGTGGGCTATATGTAGAGCACTATCTATAGGGGAGCTATTTTTTAGGGTACTTTCTATAGGGGTGGGCTATGTGTGGGACACTATATACAGGGGTGGGTTACCTGTGGGGCACTAGCAACAGGGTGGCTATATGTAGTGCGCAGTCTACAGGGGTGGGCTATATGTGGGACAATATCTACAGAGGTGGGCTATACGTGGAGCACTAACTATAGGGGAAGCTATATGTAGGGCAGCACGGTGGCTCAGTGGTTAGCACTATTGCCTTGCAGCTCTGGAGTCCATATGTGGGCACTATCTACAGGGGCTTCTATGTAGGTCACTATCTACAGGGGGCACTATCTACAGGGGGCACGGTGTGTGTGTGTGTGTGACAGTTATATTTAGAGGTGTTGAGAATTTTAACTTTGTTTACAGGTGCATAAATGTTTTAAAAGTGAGAAGCTGAAGACATCTAAACGGAAAACTGCAGAAATGGGTCATGGCCGGGAGAAATCCATCATAGATGTCTGAACCGGAGTGAGAAGAAAAGAACTAGAATCTGAGACGTCACCGGTGAGTCACTTAATGTAAATGTTTATTCTGCCTCTAATCAGTATTGTAGTCACTGTATGATCTGCAGCGAGATGATGGTGGTATGATTTTTTTTTGTGAAACCGCATCTCCCAGCATATCCTTATCATTGTTTCGGCCATGCTGGGAGCTGTAGTTTTACGCCGTACAAACCTATGCGCAGTGGCGTAACTACCGCTATAGCAGCCGTAGCGACTTCTACGGGGCCTGCAGCATGAGGGGGCCCGTGCCACCCGCCGGCACGGCCCCTCCCATGGCCGCAGGCTCCGCTAGCAGCCGCTATGGCTGCTACAGCGAGACGCCACTGAAGGGGTTGTTCCTACAAAAGACATGCATCCCCTAACCACAGGATAGGGATACATGTGGGATCGCTGGGACGCCCAGCGATGAGGAGAACGGGGGACCGAAAGTCCCCCCTAAGTTCTCCATGGCAAACCTCGGACTTCCGTAGTCTGTCTGCAGCTCCATGGAAATGACTTGCGCACCGGTCGTGCTTGTGCGCATGCGTGACCAGCGCTCCTTTCATTTTTATTGAACTGCGCAGACGCCAGAAGTCCGAGGTTAGTCATGGAGAACTTCGGGGAACTTTCGGTCTCCTTATCGCTGCCAGCGATCACACATGTATCCCCTATCCTGTGGATAGGGGATGCATGTCTTTTGTAGGACAAACTATAGGCCGCTTTTTTTTTTGGGGGGGGGCTGTATGGCGTAATCTACAGAGGGGGCTGTATGGCGTTATCTACAGAGGGGGTCTGTATGGCGTTATCTACAGAGGGGGCTGTATGGCGTTATCTACAGGGGGCTGTGTATGGTGCTATCTATAGGGGGGCTTTGTGTGGTGGAATCTATAGGGAGGCACTATCTACAAGGGGGGGGGGGGGTTGTGTGATACCCAGCAGAGGGGGGGGGGGCCCAGTCAAAAGTTTGCTATGGGGCCCAGTCTTTCCTAGTTACGCCCCTGGGTGGGGCCCAATAACCACACCTATATGCACTGGGTAAATAAAGTAAATCCAAGTCCAGCACATCCAAGTTAGGTGCAAGGAATATTGTTCAAGTGCTAAGACCCTTTATTCCTATCCTACCCACTACGCATTTCTTTGCTATCTATTTATGCCGCAAATCTTCAGGGGCCTACAGCAATCAATTAGATTTTCTAGCATTTTAGAAGTCTAAGTGTACAATGCACTGAATGCAACAGATCGTGCCACAACGTGGACATAGTAAGCTAGCCCCTAATATACTAGTATATATTGCGTCAACATTTATGTAAACACTGTGGGAGAGTTGTCAGACTGAACAAGAACACCTTTCCCTTTGAGGAGAGGTTGGAAATGTTGAAGGGCTAATTTCACCGATCTGAGTTCTCTCAAGTAGGATGAAAGTGATCTCTCCATGGGAGACCAATTGTTCTGTATCCAAAGGGAACCGAAATGAGCTCCCCAGCCAAGCGTTGAAGCATCTGTGGTAACCAAAGACAGAACAAGGGGGACCTGATATCTGCCTAAAGTGAGAATCTTCCTCTTGAGCCACTATCTCAAGTCTTTTTTCGTTTGTGGAAGGATCTTTAGGGTATTGTCGAGAGTTTGATAATGTCTGTTCCATTGGGACAGAATATTGGACTGGAGACTTCTGAAGTGTTTTCTGGCCCAGGGGACTGTTTCTGCGGATGACATCAGGTGGCCCAAGACTCTCATTCCTGATCTCAGACAGACCTCCTTGCCTTTGATTGGCGGCCAACAGCTAAATCAACTTTAGGAGGATCCTGCCATTCCTGAGCTGTACTTGGATCTTATAAATAAACAGACTTAAACCTAGCCCCTGGATCTGCACTTTTTCTCCGGTTTCTTCCAATCTGATTTTAAGAAATGATCTAGAATGGGTTGATGAGGGAGTACTCGTGTCTTCTTTTAGGGAATTTAGAAGTGTAGAAATTAGAGTTTCTCCTTCTTTGAACTAAACTCAGAGATCATCCGTTTCTACGGTCTTTTTCACCAATTTTACCAGAGACCTAACTCTCCCTTTATGAAAAAGATGACAGTCTTCTCCTGACGAACTGAGTCTTCAGACAATAATACCCCCTCAGACCGTGGAGCAGATGGACCAGGGGACTCGTCTGAAGAGGAAATTCTCCTTGTTACTTTATGATAATCTCTCCTTTTATGTGAAGAAGTGACTTTGTGGAAGGCTTGAGATAAATTCGTTTTAGATCATGAAAACAATCGTTTGGCTTCTGAGCCCAAGCAGGGATGATCTGGAGGACTGCAGCTGGAGCATAAGTCAGGTACTACATCATCAGGTAATAGCTGTAGGCATTTAACACATTGTCTGTGTCTGCTTTTACGTTTTATTTTACCACTAGAGCATCTGGACATATAAAAGAAAGATTTAGGAAACATTAGGGAATCCTATCATGGTTTACAAAAAGCTCTAAATATAAAGAGCGCATCAGACAGAGTCCTAGGGTAGAAAAAACGCTAACCTTAAATGCTTTAAAGAGCGGCTGCCTGACAAAGTGCTGCACTGACATCTCAAACTGGCGGCCTTTTATACATGAAAGTGACCCGAGACTTCACCACGTCTGGCGCATGCGCAGAACGGCATTCAAGCTTTTTGATAGAGCTAGCTACTCGTCATAACAGCCTAGCCAATAGGAGTGAAAGGATATGAGACTCCGCCCCCAAAACAGAGTGGACTGCCGGGATCTAAGGCAGGAACGCAGCGTGTTGCAGCATGGAGGACAGATCCACAGGAACTTGACCTATGGGCCGGGCAGGAATCTTAAACACTCTAGGATAAGTAAGAGGAATACCTTCAGAGTATACATAGGTGATAATCCTCAGCTTTATAAAGCGCACGCTCAAAAGCCGGAAAGCAGAAGATATAATCCATGTAAAGAATAAACTATATAGTGTAGGACAGAAGAAAAAAACAGAAGTGGTTAGTGGCTCAGCCCTTACTATGTACCCTAGCTATGCTGGTTAAGGGTACTGAATAATTGATTAACCACTCATGTGTTTGTTTCTTCTGTCGTAGTAGCCAGGAGGCAAGACTAACCCATTTGTATTGTGCTGCCGAGGATGATAAGGAAACCTGAATATTTATTTAGCAACTTCTGCCGACTTTAATGATACCAAATATGTGTGGATTTCTTACATGCTGGGTGCAAGGCAGAGCTTACAATGACTGGTGCGCAAACTGGCTTTTAGAGAGCTAGTTTTCAAAGCTGGTTTGCTGACACCTTGTGACCATTATGTATTGTTGTGACATTTCCAGGCCACAAAAATTTATGTATATCTGATCGGTCGGGGTCTGACTCCCGGCACCCCTGCTCATCACCTGTTTTGAAGGGGCCATAACACTCGTACGAGCGCTGCTTCCCCTTTATTTCCATTACTGCTCACACTGTGAATGGCGGACACACTTGTAGCGATGGTTCACAGTATTACAGCTTTCTCCCACTCAAGTGTATATTGTAATGCTGTGAACCCCCGCTACAAGTATGTCCGCGATTCACAGTGTGAGCAGTAAAGGAAATGAAGGGGAAGCAGCGCTGGTACAAGCGCCACGGCCCCTTCAAAACAGCTGATCAGCGGGCTGCCGGGAGTCAGTCCACACCAATCAGATATTGACGGCTTATCCTGATCAATTTTTGTGGTCTGGAAAGCCACTTTGACACCGGCAAAATTACTTTTTTATGGCAATTAACGAAAATATCAAAGATTTGAAAATCCGCCATGTAAAATGTCTGCAGCATCTGGATGAGATTTGTAAAATCTCATCTACTTGACTTGTACTGTAATCCGCTGCAGACTTTACCTGCGCAAATCAGCAGGTAAAATCTGCAGTGAATTTGCCACATGTAAAGTCACCCTAAGGCCGGATTCACACGAGCGTTTTGTGCGCGCAAAAGGCACTTAACAGCTCCGTGTGCAGGGCCGCCATCAGGAATTTCAGGGCCCCCTACAGCTAAATTTTCGGGGCCCCCCTACCGTGGCACCGCCTGTTAACGGTACTCCGTCCAGCACTATATCATGGTACCCAGGGCCGCCATCAGGGGGGGGTATTAGGAGTACTGATGTGAGAGGCCCGGCCAAACCTAATTGAAAGGGGGGCCCGGCAAACTGCCGCGACTTGCCTTTGGTAGAAAAAAAACAGGCCCCTGCAATGGGGCCCGTTTTTTTCACCAAAAGAATGTCATGAGCTGCGGGCCCCCCTTTCAATTAGGTTTGGCCGGGCCTCTCACATCAGTACCCCTAATACCCCCCCTGATGGCGGCCCTGGGTAGCATGGGGGTCGTCATGGGGGCCGTCAAACACCGCCGCCCGTGCGACCGATCACGCGCACGCGCAAACTCCCGCGCATGTGCACCGGCGACCGCCTGGAACCGCGCACCGAATTTTGAGGCAGATTTTGACCTGCCCACACTATCTTGCCGCGTTTTTTGCCTGTGGCGATTGAGGACAGCAGACAGAAAACGCAGCGAAAAATGCATTTTCTGCCTCCCATTGATTTCGATGGCAGGTCAGAGGCGGAACCGCGGCAAGAAAGGACGTGCTGCTTTTTCTTTTTTCCGCGACTGGCTCCCATTGATTTCAGATTAAATCAATGGGAGGCGGTTTTGGAAGTTGTTTGGTGCCGATTCTGACGCAGTGTCCGGGTCAATATCAAGGCCCAAAAACTCTGTGAACTGGGCCTTATTGTTAGGGCTTATTCAGACGAACGTGTAATACATCCGTGCAACGCGTGTGATTTTCACGTGCCTCGCACGGACCTATGTTACTCTATGGGGCCGTTCAGACTGTCAGTGATTTTCACGCACCTCGCACGGACCTATGTTACTCTATGGGGCCGTTCAGACTGTCAGTGATTTTCACGCAGCGTGTGTCCGTGTGTCCGCTGCGTAAAACTCACGACATGTCCGATATTTGTGCATTGTTCGCGCATCACGCACCCATTGAAGTCAATGGGTGCGTGAAAATCACGCCCAGCACTTCCGCAGCCGTATAAACTATGAATGAAAACAGAAAAACACCACGTGCTACAAACATACAAACAGAGTGTCATAATGATGGCGGCTGCGCGAAAATCACGCAGCCACGCATCATACGCTGCTGACACACGGAGCTCTTATGGACCTTTTGCAAGCGCAAAACGCCACGTTTTTGCGCGTGCAAAAAGCACACGCTCGTGTAAATCCGGCCTTAGGGTAGGAACACACTAGGCATGAATGCTGCGGATTTTATGCAACACATTTTATTGTGGATAATCCGCAGCGTATCACAGTCGCAGCAGAGTGGATGAGGTTTAAACAAATCTCATCCACACGCTGCAAAAATAATGGACCTGCAGTGTGGCTTTTTAAGCCGCAGCGTGTCAATGTATTCTGTGGAATCGCTGCTCCTCTGATGCGGAAATGCCGCGGTTCTGCCGCAAAAATCACACATGAGAAAAAAAAAAAAGGCACTTTTTAAAATTTATAAAAAAGTTTAGACTTGCCCCGGCCGTAGTCCTGGTGACGCGATCCTCTATTCTTAGCGCAGCTCGGCCTCCTGTCATGACGTTTCATCCCATGTGACTGCTGCAGGTCACATGGTCTACAGCGTCATCCCAGGAGGCGGGGCTACGTTCAGAAGAGAGAGACGTGTCGCCCTAAACTACGGCCGGGGCAAGTCTAAACTTTTTTTTCCCTACAGGATTCCCGCAGCGGACACGCCTCACCAAACCTGCGCCACTATTTGGTGCGGTTTTGCTGGCAGAATTCCCTGCGGCTACCGGGGCGGATAAGCTGTGTAGTTTTACTCAGCATATCCGCCTAGTGTGTCCCTTATGATGTCGCTCCTGGAGCTGCTGCCGGTCTCTAAATAGGCAGTTGGTTCAGTAGAATTTGGAATTATTTTTTTTTGTGAACCAGCTTAAAAAAATACAAAACTTTTGTGTTAGGGCCTGTTCAGATCACCGTTCGCTTCCGTTCCGTCTGAGGTTTCTGTCGGGTGAACCCCGCAACGGAAAGTGAAAGTGACAGCACAGCTTCCGTTTCAGTCACCATTGATCTCAATGGTGACGGAAACATCGCTAATGGTTTCCGTTCGTCACCATTCCGGCTGGTTTTCGGACGGAATCAATAGCGCAGTCGACTGCGCTAATGGTGATGGAAACGGAAGCTGTGCTGTCACTTTCACTTTCCGTTGCGGGGTTCACCCGACAGAAACCTCAGACGGAACCCCGGAACGGAAGCGAACGGTGATGTGAACAGGCCCTAACACAAAAGTTTTGTATTTTTTTAAGCTGGTTCCCAAAAAAAAATAATTCCAAATTCTACTGGACCAACTGCCTATTTAGAGACCGGCAGCAGCTCCAGGAGCGACATCATAAGGGACACACTAGGCGGATATGCTGAGTAAAACAACACAGCTTATCCGCCCCGGTAGCCGCAGGGAATTCTGCCAGCAAAACCGCACCAAATAGTGGCGCAGGTTTGGTGAGGCATGTCCGCTGCGGGAATCCTGCAGGGAAAAAAAAGTTTAGACTTGCCCCGGCCGTAGTCCTGGTGACGCGTCTCTCTCTTCTGAACGTAGCCCCGCCTCCTGGGATGACGCTGTAGACCATGTGACCGCTGCAGCAGTCACATGGGATGAAACGTCATGACAGGAGGCGGGGCTGCGCTAAGAATAGAGGATCGCGTCACCAGGACTACGGCCGGGGCAAGTCTAAACTTTTTATCAATTTAAAAAAGTACCTTTTTTTCTTCTCATGTGTGATTTTTGCGGCAGAACCGCAGCATTTCTGCAACAGAGGAGCAGCGATCCCACAGAATACATTGACATGCTGCGGCTTAAAAAGCCAAAAGTCACACTGCAGGTCCATTATTTTTGCAGCGTGTGGATGAGATTTGTTCTAATCTCATCCCCTCTGCTGCGACTGTGATACGCTGCGGATTATCCACAATAAAATGTGTTGCATAAAATCCGCAGCGTTCATGCCTAGTGTGTTCCTACCCTAAGGCCGGATTCACACGAGCATGTGCTTTTTGCACGCGCAAAAAACGTGGCGTTTTGTGCATGCAAAAGGTCATAACAGCTCCGTGTGGCAGCAGCGTATGATGCGCGGCTGCGTGATTTTCGCGCAGCCGCCATCATTATGACACTCTGTTCTTATGTTTGTAGCACGTGGTGCTTTTCTGTTTTCATTCATAGTTTATACGGCTGCGGAAGTGCTGGGCGTGATTTTCACGCACCCATTGACTTCAATGGGTGCGTGATGCGCGAACAATGCACAAATATCGGACATGTCGTGAGTTTTACGCAGCGGACACACGGACTCACGCTGCGTGAAAATCACTGACAGTCTGAACGGCCCCATAGAGTAACATAGGTCCGTGCCAGGCGCGTGAAAATCACGCACGTTGCACGGATGTACTACACGTTCGTCTGAATAAGCCCTAACAATAAGGCCCAGTTCACAGAGTTTTTGGGCCTTGATATTGGCTCGGACACTGCGTCAGAATCAGCACCAAACAACTTCCAAAACCGCCTCCCATTGATTTAATCTGAAATCAATGGGAGCCAGTTGCGGAAAAAAGAAAAAGCAGCACGTCCTTTCTTGCCGCGGTTCTGCCTCTGACCTGCCATCGAAATCAATGGGAGGCAGAAAATGCATTTTTCACTGCGTTTTTTGTCTGCTGTCCTCAATCGCCGCGAGCAAAAAACACAGCAAAAAAACGCGGCAAGATAGTGTGGGCAGGTCAAAATCTGCCTCAAAATTCTTTAAGGAATTTTGAGGCAGATTTTTTTTTGCCTGCAAAATACTGTGTGAACAGGGCCATACATAAACAGCACTTTGAGATAATTTACTCACCGTGTCAGAAGAGCTGCTCCCACTCAAGTACTCTTCCGGCGATGTCTTCCAGGCGAGGTCTTCGGTCCAGACGTCCAGTCCTTCACCTCCAGCCAGGCTCCAGGTAAGTTTTGTCCATGTGTGTCCGCGGCTGCGCGCGCTTCGTTCGCGGGTGCGCGCGCGGCCGATCGCGGGTGCGGGCGTTCGTGGGTGCGCGCGTTCGTGGGTGCGCGCTCGCGAGTGCGCACGCGCGGGAGTTTCCTTGTGCGCGCGATCGGGTGCGCGCTGCGGGCGGACTGTTTGACGGCCCCCCATGACGAGGGGAGGGGGCCAGCAGCAGCAGCAGCAGCAGCTCACGACATTCTTTTGGTGAAAAAAACGGGCCCCATTACAGGGGCCCGTTTTTTCCTACCAAAAGAATGTTGCGGCAGTTGCCGGGCCCCCCTTTCAGTTAGGTTTGGCCGGGCCCCTCACACCACTACCCCTAATACCCCCCTGATGGCGGCCCTGTCCGTGTGTCATGATAATATGGTGCGCGGCTGCGTGCTTTTCGCGCAGCCGCAGTCATTATGACACTTTGTTTGTATGTTTGTAAACAGAAAAGCACGTGATGCTTTTCTGTTTTCATTCATACTTTTCACCGCTGTTGCGCGAATCACGCGCGTCCCACGGAAGTGCTTCCATGTGGTGCGCGTGATTTTCACACACCCATTGATTTCAATGGGTGGGTGATATGCAAAATATGCACAAAGAACAGACATGTCGTGAGTTTTACGCAGCGGACTCACGCTGCGTAAAAATCACGGACTGTCTGCACGGCCCCATAGACTAATATAGGTCCGTGCGAGGCGCGTGAAAATCACGCTCATTGCACGGACGTATTTAACGCTCGTCTGAATAAGCCCTAAGGCTTAGTTCACACAGAGATTTTTGGCGCTGATTTTGACATGGAAACCGCGTCGGAATCAGCGCCAAAAACATGAGACATATATATTTTTTTCCCCGGAGGCAGACAAAATGTTTTTCGCCCACTTTCCTCGAGGGTCGTGGGCGAAAAATGCAGCAAAAAAGTGCTGGCAGGTCAAAATCTACCTCAAAATAATTTTTTTTCTGCCTGCAAAATACTCTGTGTGAACAGAGCCTAAGGGTGGGTTTACATGGTGACTTTGGCCACGACACAGGTCACCCAAAGATCGCTATGACTTATTGCCTACACTGTAAGTAATGAAAGTAAATGTGGTCGCGTTGCGACCTAAAAGATATTGCGACACGATAGTTTGGATTTCTTGCAACTGCGCGTTGAGATGCAACCACATTGACTTTTATTACATTCAATGTAGGCTGCGGGACATAGCGATCATTGGCTGGGCAACCTGTGTCACGCGTGGCCAAAGTCACCGTGTAGCAGATAGACAGTCAAATTTATTTATTGAAAAAATCTCACATTGAGTGGCCTCTATATCATGGAGCTCCTTACCGTCAATGCGCAAGCGCAGCTGGGAGAAGCAATGAGATCAAAGTGACAGGCTCTCACATCGATCACATGACTGGAGACCACTGAGTGGTCTCCGGATGAAGCTCAGTAATAAAGCTGTCTCTAGACAGCAGTATCACAGAGCTCCTCACAGTCGGCACGTAAGTGGTGCTGTCAGGAGCAATGTGATCGTTGTGACAGGTTGTCTCAATGATCACATGACCGGACACCACGCTGAGTGGTCTCCGGTTGAAGCTCAGTGATACAGCTATCTAGAGACTGCTATATCACAAAGCTAAATGCCGCCAGGGAGCGGTAGGTTGCTCTGGAACATCCTTGCAGAGCTAATTGTGGACCACCCAGATGTTTATAGTCTATGGGCGGTCCGCAAGTGGTTAATAAGATGTTTGGTAGAGTACCTACAAAAACCCCAAACTTTGGAAAGGTCAATTTTTATGGGCTAAAAGATGACTTTAACCCTTACCCGTACATCAAGGTGAGAAGTTAGGGCACCTTGACGTGCAGTTACGTCTGGTGTTTAACAGTTAACCACCGTGCGGCGCTACCCTGCTGCGGCGGTTAATTGTGCAGGGTGTCTGCTATGCTCTCCCTGTTGCTGTTTAGCGGCCCATCGCCGCTGATTTTGTCAATTAACCCTTTAGATGCGGCGACTGATTGCGATCGCCACATTTAGGGGGTTTGTGGCACATTGGCAGCCCTTGCAATGCGATTATGGGGGTTGCCGATGGTTGGCATGGCAACTGGAGGCCAGACAATGGCCTCTGGGTTTGCCATGTATGGAATGGCTTCTGGCTGATCGCTATTACGTCACTGTCAGTATAAAACTGACAGTTAGAATACATTACACTACGTAGGTAGTGTAATCAGGGGCGTCGCCAGAATCGGACCTTTGGCATGGTGCCCTGGATCCCCGGGTGACTGCCGCTAGGTCGCAGGGGTCGCAATTGCGACCAGGTCTTGGCCCCTGCACCGCATCTATAGAAATTTACTGTAGTAACTGGGGCCTATGTAATAAAATACACGGGTCCCTGTTACATACATAGTTACATAGTTACATAGTTAGTACGGCTGAAAAAAGACACATGTCCATCAAGTTCAACCAAGGGACGGGAAAATGGAAGGAAAAATTTCTACACATAGGAGTTAATACTTTTTTGTTCTAGGAAATGATCTAACCCTTTTTTAAAGCCATCTACTGTCCCTGCTGTGACCAGCTCCTGCGGTAGGCTATTCCATAGATTCACAGTTCTCACGGTAAAGAAGGCTTGTCGCCTCTGCAGGTTGAACCTTTTTTTCTCCAGACGGAGGGAGTGCCCCCTTGTTTTTTGAGGGGGTTTTACAAGGAACAGGATTTAACCATATTTTTTGTATGTGCCATCAATATATTTATATAAGTTAATCATGTCCCCCCTTAGTCGTCTTTTTTCAAGGCTAAATAGGTTTAATTCTTTTAATCTTTCCTCATAACTTAAATTCTCCATGCCCCTAATTAGCTTCGTTGCTCTTCTTTGTATTTTTTCCAACTCCAGGGCATCCTTTCTATGAACTGGAGCCTAGAATTGAACTGCATATTCTAGATGAGGCCTCACTAATGCTTTGTAAAGTGGCAATATTACATCCCTGTCCCGTGAGTCCATGCCTCTTTTAATACACGACAATATCCTGCTGGCCTTTGAAGCAGCTGATTGACACTGCATGCTGTTATTGAGTTTATGATTTACAAGTACACCCAGATCCTTCTCAACAAGTGAATCCGCCATATATTACTATACTTACCCTCTTTCCCGAGCATCTTCTCGCACCATGACGCTGTGCACGACATCACGATACTGGATGGTGTCGGAACATCGACTGCACCGAAGAGTATGTATCTTATGGTAATCTTAGATACAGGGTAAAACAGACAGCATCACACATAATCTTAGATACAGGGCCGCCATTAGGAATTTCTGGGCCTCATATAGCCAAGATGTCTGGGCCCCCCTCCATTACCCGGGGTGGACAACAGAAAGAGTGGTGCTCATGTTTGTACGTTATACGCGTTAACCGATTTTTGTGCTGACGTCAACTACAGTGAACAAAACCATGGAGCAGACAGTGACCGGTTAATGCCCTGGATTTTGTTCAATTTAGCAAAAACGTATCCCACTGTAAGGCATATAGTGGGATATGTCGCCCGGGGAGTGGAGCTTTCCCAGGGCTGATCTTCTACTAGTGCTCTACCCAGGGTCTCTGGGGCTGTTCCTCATGTCCATATATGTAAGGCTTCGCTAAAAGGGGCGTGTTCAGTCCGTGAGATACGGACCGTATGTCGGCAGTATTTTTGTGACCGAGCACAGTGCAGGGAACAGTAAAGAAGGGAGGAAACCTCAGCTCACCAGTTTGATGCGTCTCCAGACTCTCCGCTCGGATCCCCGCTACGGCTTGCGGTATGCAAATAGAAGAAAAGAAGAAATGATCCAGCGCTGAGTCATGCTTTGGATTTAAAAAGGAAGCAGTATTCCCACCTTTATTGGAGTATTGAAATAAAATTGAAGGGAGACGCAGTCCCAAGACGTGTGTGGATTGTAGGCGGTTTGCCCTGGCCTACGCGTTTCAAGCACGGGCTGTGCTCTTACTCATGGCAAAAAGAATGTGAAAGCACTTCCTACCTTGCCTGCTAGATATACATAGATAATGAGTATGGGAAATTCAGGTGAGTGATTAACCCTTGATGCTGATTGTTACTGCAGGTGAAATTTGCCTGCAGGATGAGACAGCATAGGTATATGTGCAGGGAGACGGGCTCCTGGCATCATAGTTATGTATGATGCCAGGAGTCCCTGCCTCGCTGCAGGAAAACTGTCCCGTACTGTGATCACATTTTCAGTATGGGACAGTAGTCCTGTGGGGAGGCAGGGACATCTAGGATCATACATAACTATGACGCTCGGAGCCCGGCTCCCTGTACTGTGTTCGGTCCGGGAAATGCGGCCGACAGACGGTCCGTATATGACGGACTGAACATGCTCGTGTGTTGGAAGCCTAAGGCTTCGTTCACATCTGCATTTGGGTTCCGTTCATGGGTTTCGTCTGACTTTTCAGACAGATTTACGTGCGTAAAAAACGTGCGTAAATCTGGTCGTGTGCGTTGTGTTTTGCATCAGTGTGCTTTGCGTGTGGCATGTGTTTTCACGCACTCGCAAGCACTTTTTTTTCTGAGTAATTAATGCGCGAAACACGGACAGCACACGAATGTCATGCGTGTGCTGTCCGTGATTTTCACGCACCCATTGACTTCAATGGGTGGCTAGGTGCGTGAAATACACCAATATAGGACATGCAGTGAGTTTCACGCAACGGACACTCGCTATGTGAAAACTCAAGCATGTGTGAATAGCCCCATTGAACTCAATGGGTCCATGTGCTGTGCGTTGTTTCACAGCACATGGATGAGAATCACGCTTGTCTGAATGAGCCCTAAGTTTATCATGTGTGATACTGTCTGCTGGAGCCATATATCTAAGCCTATCATGTATGATACTGTCTGCTGAGACAATGCATCAAATTTTATCCAGTGGTGTAGCTATATGAGCCTTAGGGGGGATTCACACGAGCGTGATTTGGCAGCGTTTAGGGCGCGTGGTTTTCGCGCGGCACGCAATGCCCTATAGAAGTCTATGGGGCAGTACACACAGTCCGTGTATTTTGCGCAGCGTTTGTTCGCTGCGCAAAATACGCGACAGGTTCAATAACTCTGCGTATTTCACGCATCACGCACCCATTGAAGTCAATGGGTGCGTGAAAACCAGGCAGGTCGCACGGAAGCACTTCCGTGCGAACAGCGCACGAGCTGTCAAAAGGATGAATGGAAACAGAAAAGCACGACGTGCTTTTCTGTTTCCAAGCATCCAAACGGAGTGTCTTTGCGAGGAGCGAACCCCGACAACCGAAGCTAACTTCACCGGGTTCGGCCAAACTCGTTTTGGCCGAACCCGGCAAAAAAATTTCCGGTCCGCGACGTCAGGAGACATTCACTGTGCATGGTGCTGAAAGAGTTAAACTGTTTCAGCACCATGGACAGTGACTTGCGATCCCAAAATACATGAACCTGTAAAAAAAATCCGAAGTTCTAACTTACCGATTACTCCTGTCTCCTTCCTGCAGTCCGACCTCCCGGGATGACACTTCAGTTCAAGTGACAGCTCCAGCCAATCACAGGCCAAGCACAGGCTGCAGCCAATCACAGGCTGCAGCGGTCACTTGGACTGCCGCGTCATCCAGGGAGGTGGGGCCCGATGTCAAGAGAGGCGCGTCACCAAGGACGCGTCACCAAGGACGCGTCACCAAGGCAACGGCCGGGAAGTTCTCGGTAAGTAGGAACTTTATCTTTTTTTTATACAGGTTTTTCGCTGTTGTGTTCGGCATTCACTGTCGAGGGTGCTGAAAGATTTAGCTCTTTCAGCACCTTGGACAGTGACGAGCATTGACAAGCCTCATCTCTATGATGCCGGCTGCGCGAAAATCACGCAGCCGCGCATCAGACACGCATGACACACGCAGCTGTCAAATGGTTTTTGCGCTCGCAAAACGCTGCGTTGTTTGCGCGCGCAAAAACGCAACGTTCGTGTGAATCTGCCCTAAGTCTTATAGATATGCTATCTCCGATGCATATGTAAAAAAATATATATTTTTCGTAAGGGGCTTGTGCCCCTGATCTTTTAGGACCCTAGCAATGCCCGTGAGTGTAATGTATGCTAGCAGCAATCGGAGCTGCAAGGTTTCAAGTCCCCTAGTGGGACAAAAAAAGTAAAAAATATTTTATAAAAGTGTAAAAATAAAAGTTATAAGTTACAAAAACAAAAAATGCTTTTTTCCTATAATAAGTCTTGAAAAAATGAAAACGTTTAAAAAAGTACACATATTTGGTAACTCCACTACCCAAACTATAAAAGTATAATATTATTTTTCCTGCATGGTGAACACCGAAAAAAAAAAAAAGGAAAAATCAATGCCAGAATCACTATTTTTTGGTCACCCCTCCCAAAATATAGACTAAAAAGTGATCAAAAAGTCGCATTTGCCATAAAATAGTACCAATAAAAACTACAACCCGTTCCGCAAAACACAAGCCCTTACACAGTTTTTTTGACTGAAAAATAAAAAGTTACGGCTCTCAGAATATGGTGACACAAAAAATAAATGATTTTATAAAAATATATTTATTGCGCAAACCCTGCAAAACATAATAAAAGATATACATATAGTATCGCCGTAATCTTATCGACGCACAGAATAAAGTAAAATTGGCATTTATAGTCCAGGTTGAACGCCGTAAAAAAAAAAGAATAAAAAACCTTGTCAGAATTTATGGTTTTTGGTCACCTTGCTTGCCAAAAAATTTAATAAAAAGTGATCAAAACATCGCATGTACCCCAATATGGTATAAATGAAAACTACAGATTGTCCCGCAACAAATAAGCCCCCACACAGCTCAATTGGAGAAAAAATAAAAACGTTCTGGCTCTCAGAATATGGCGATGCAAAATGTGCAGATCGTTCCAAAAGCGTATAAGATTGGGCACCATTTATTAATGCGACACTGGCCACATATCTATGAATTATTATTTATTTACCGCATTATTATACCCTCTTATTATGCCCTGTTGTACTCCGCACAGATTACATATGCCCCCTCATTATATTACAGAAATAGCAGTAAAACCCCAAAAAGAATGACTACCAAGCAAAATCTTTGCTCCAAAAGCCAAATGGCGCTCCCTCTGTTTGAGCCCTACAGCGTGCCCAAACAGCAGTTTACATCCACATATATGGCATCGCCATACCCGGGAGATCCCACTTAAAATTGTTATGATGTATTTGTCTTCAGTGGCACAAACTGGGCACAACATAATGTGCACTAAAATGGTACATCAGTGGAAAATTATAATTTTCACTTTGCACCATCCGCTGCGCATTAACGCCTTGGGTGCGTGGGGTGATTTATGGAACAGGCTCACGGCCTGAACCCGCGCCATATGCTGTAGCTGTCAGCTGTGTATTATAACTGACACCCAGGACTAACGGACAGGAACAGCGATCGTGCTATAACAGAAGCCTGTAAAAATGACAATATGCTGCAATACATAAGTATGCAGTGTATTGTACCAGTGATCTAATGATCACTGGTTCAAGTGTAAAATGTGTAAAAAAAGTTATTAGTAGTGAAAAAAATTAAATAAAAATTTGAAGTCCCATTTTTCCTCTAAAGTAATGTCAAAAAATAAACAAAATGTGTATCGCTGCATTCGTAAAAGTCTAAAGTATTACAATATACCATAATTCAACTCGCACAGTCAACCCTGTAAAAAAAATGTCAAACGCCAAAATTGCTGTTTTCTTTATTTAATAAGTAGCTTTTACTTTGTAAAAGTAGTAAAATATAAAAAAAAACTATATACATTTTCAGTTTCCCAGTACATTAAATGGTACTTTAAATGGTGTAAATAGAAACTACAACTCCTCCCACAAAAAAAAGCCCTCGCACTACTCTATTCACAGAACAATAAAAAAAGTTATGGCTCTTGGAAAGCAGGGGGAACGAAAAATAAAAAAATGGATCAGTCCTGAAAGGGTTACTTAATTTCTAATGAAAATACATTTATGACCACATGTGGGGTATTGCCGTACTCGGGAGAAATTGCTTTACTAATGTTGGGATGCTTTTTACTCCTTTATCTTTTGTGAAAATGAAAAAATGTAACATTTTAGTGGAAAGAAATGTTGATATTCATTTTCACGGCCTAATTCTTTTCAATTTTATTTTTATTTGAGAAAGCTTCACAACTGTTTTATACATAACAAGCAAAAAATGCAGTATTTAGTAAAGTTTCCACAACATTTTTTTGGTATAAATGAAAAGTCCAAGTGGTATTGGGCAATATAAGCCGATCATTAGAAACAGACTGATAATACAAGGATCGGAACACATTCAGTATTAATGCGATTGGAGAGAGTCTGGAAATCCAATAAAGAAAAAAAAGAAAAAATCTAACATGGATGTGAAAATATGTGGGAATAAGGAAAGATGGAGAGAAAAAAAAAAAAAGGGGTGTTGGTGTCGGGGGTAAGTACATTTGAGGTTTAGGAGGTACGACACGGATAGAAGAAATAATATAGTATGTATATATTTAAAAAGTACAGTTGATCTGACATATATCAGAGCTATACATATCAAATGATTGCTAAGTAGGGTCCTGTTATTTGTTTATGGCAGTCTCTGGGGCTCCAAGAGTAAATCTCTGAATTGTGTTGAGTCTCCAAAATCACACCAAGGTTTCCAAGGTTTCAGGAAGCGAGGAAATAATGTATTAGAGAGTGTGGCTACCTCTTCAATGTGGTAAACCTGCTCAATTTTGTTCAGCCACTGTGGTATAGTGGGTATCTGGGTTGACCTCCACAGGGGAGGAATAAGATGTTTGGCTCCTGCCAATAGAAACAATATCAGGTGGTTAGTAGTAGTGTCCATACCTTTAACAGGTGGATTTAAGAAAATAGTGGAGGTGGGAATTGGTTTTGAGATTTTACAAATATCTTTAGTATATGATAAAATGGATTCCCAGAAACAGCGAAGCAAAGAGAATGACCACCGTGTATGAAAGTAAGATCCTATTTCGGCGTTACATCTCCAGCAAGTGTCCAAAATTGAGGGGTGCCATAAATGTTTAAAAGTGACAGCACCTAAAGTGCAAGAAATGTCATAAAATAGATTTACAACACATTATCTCACAAGTATTGTCTTGGGGGACTTTACAATACTAAGCTCTGTCAAGTAATCAACACAGAGGAGGATAATGTAATACTACAGAGGAATTTTGGCAAGCTGGAGGGTTGGGCAGAGAAAAGGCAAATTAAGTTTAATTTTCATAAATGTAAGGTTATGCACTTGGCCAAGGAAACAGATTATACAATTATGCATTGAATGGTAAAACCAAGAAAGTTTAACCCCTTCCCGCGATTGGGCGTGACTGTACGTCCAAATTCCAAGTGATTTCCCGCACTCGGGCGTACAGTTACGCCCGGCAGATAAAGCGAGCACAGGAGCTGTGCACGCTTTATCTTCAGCGGCTGTCAGCTGTTATACACAGCTGACATGCCGCTGCAATGGCTGCGATGGCTGTTACCGCCGATCGCAGCCATTTAACTCATTCAATGCGGCTGTCAATGACGTCCGCCGCATTGAAGTGGTTTACAGAGGGAGGTTGCTATGGCAACCAGGAAGCCGTTACTAGGCTTCCTGGTTGCCAAGGTACGGTAGCCTATTAGGTCCTGCCCGAGGCAGGACCTAATCGGCTAACTGTCAAATGAAAAATGAGAGTTACGATGCACTGCACTACATAAGTAGTGCAGTGCATTGTACCGGGGATCAGAAGACCAGATCTTCAAGTCCCCAGGTCAGTGTAAAAGAAAAAGTGAAAAATGTAAAAAAAAATGTGAAAGAAAAATAAATAAATAAATAAATAAAAATAAATAAATAATAAAAACAACACTTGCTGTAAAGGATCTGCCAGGCACAGCTTCGGGGTTAACTCCCTTAATTAATCAGTCAGCACCTGAATCTACATCCCTGAGACTGACTCCAGCTTCCACCACTCAGGCTGGCAGGCTTAGGAGTGGGAGAGCCTATCGCAGCCTGGCCAGACTCAGCTAGCTCCCGCCCTCTGTCTATTTATACCTGCATTTCCTGTTCCTCCTTGCTTGTTATTCTTTTTCGTGTGGTTTCCTGGCCCAGCTACAGCTCCTTCTATTTTGTTCCTGCTCCATACAGACCCTGGCTTACTGACTACTCTTCTGCTCTTCGTTTGGTACCTCGCACACTCCTGGCTTGACTCGGCTCGTTCACCACTCTGGTTGCTCACGGTGTTGCCATGGGCAACTGCCCCTTTCCCTTGCTTGTATTCCCTTGTATGTTTGTCGTGTTTGTCGTGCACTTACTGAGTGCAGGGACCGCCGCCCAGTTGTACCCCGTCGCCTAGGGCGGGTCGTTGCAAGTAGGCAGGGACAGAGTGGCGGGTAGATTAGGGCTCACTTGTCCATTTTCCTACCCCCCGGTCATTACACTTGCCCTGTTTCCCTGATCAAGTCCTTTATTATTAGAAAAAAAATGAAAATATGAAAAAAAACTATACATAATAGGTATCGCCGCGTTCAGAACGGCCTGATCTATAAAAATATCACATTATTTTTACCGCACGGTGAACACCGTAAAAATGTTTAATAAAAAACAATGACAGTATTTTATTTTTTGGTCATCTTGTCTCAAAATTTTTTCAATAAAAAGTGATCAAAAAGTTGCAAGTAACGCAAAATGATACCAATGTAAACTACAGTTCGTCACGCATAAAACAAGCCGTCCCGCAGTGATATCAACTAAAAAATAAAAAAGTTAACATGTTGTTTATACTGCACGGTGAACACTGTAAAAAAAAACAAAAAAGAAACGTGCTGGAATGGCTGTTTTTTGGTTACCTCATCTCCCAAAAAATGGAATAAATAGTGATAAAAAAATCTCATGTCCCCCAAAATGGAACCAATAAAAATTAAAGCTCGTTCCACAAAAAACGCGCCCTCACACACGCCCTAACGGAAAAATAACACGTTATGACTCTCAAAACGCAATGATGCAAAATTATTCTAAATGACGGCCCAGACTCATTTTTAGGTCCAGTAGAATTTCACTAAACACCTCACATCATCATTTGCTGGACCCCCCAGGTTGACCCCATGGACACAGCGGTGATGAGGAAACTTTAGGGCCTTGTGCAGCTTATAGGGCTAGTGAAGAAGTCAAAGATTAGGCAGTAAGTGAGCGCAGATATTTTGTATAATACCCAATAAACCCGGCCTGTGCATAAAGGATTGGTTCAAAGCGTACCACACCAATCCATGGATTATTCATTCACCCCATTATTACATCATCCTATTATGACCTGATGCACTCTGCCCAGCTTATATATACCCTGATGTACTCCACCCAGTTTACATATGCCCTGATGTACTCCGCCGAGTTTACATATATCCTGATGTACTCCGCACAGATTACATATACCCTAATGTACTCCGCCCAGCTTACATATACTCTGATGTACCCGCACATATTACATATACCCTGATGTACTCCACAGTTTACATATATCCTGATGTACTCCTCACAGATTACATATACCCTGATGTACTCCTCACATATTACATATACCCTGATGTTCTCCGCACAGATTACACATGTCCTGATGTACTCCGCCCAGCTTACATATACCCTGATGTACTCCGCCCAGCTTACATATACCCTGATGTACTCTGCCCAGCTTACATATGCCCCCACATTATAAGATAAAATACCACTAAAACACCAAGCAAAATCTGCGCTTTAAAAGCCAAATGGTGGTCCAACTGAGCCTGGCCGTGTACACAAACGTCAATTTATGACCACATATGGGGTATTACTGTATTCTGGAGAACCCGCTTAACAATTTGTGGGATGTGTGTCTACTGTGGTACAAGCTGGGCACAACACATTTGGCACTGAAATGGCATATCTGTGGAAAACAGCAATTTTCAATCTGCAACATCTATTGTTTACTCATTTTTGCAAAACAATTGTGCGGTCAATATGCTCACTACACCCCTAGATAAATTATTTGAGGGATCTAGTTTCCAAAACGGGGTAATGTATCGGGGGTACCACTGTACTGGTACTATAGCTCAATGCAACATGGTGTCAAAAAATGAATCTTATAAAATCTCCACTCCAAATACTAAATGGCGCTCCTTCCCTTTAGAGCCTTGCTGTGTGTCAAAATAGCAGTTTATGACCACATGTGGGGTATTTCCGTACTCTGAATAAGTTTCTTTACAAATGTTATGGTGCTTTTTCTCCTTTATTTGATGAGAAAATGAAAGATTTTGAACCGATGCTGCGTCTTATTGGAAAATAATGTAATTTTTCATTTTCACTGCCCATTTCTAATAAAATATATGAGACACCTGTGGGGTCAAAATGCTCACTACATTCCTTAATGGGTGTAGATTGCCAAATGGAGTCACTTTTTTTGCACTGTACTGGTACCTTAGGAGCTTTACAAATGCGACATGGTGCCGAGAAATCAAACCAGCAAAATCTGTACTCCAAAAGCTAAATGGCGTGCCTTCCCTTCTGAGTCCTGCTGTTTGCCCAAACAGCAGTTTATGACCACATGTTGGTTATTTCCGTACTCTGAAGAAGTTGCTTTACAAATGTTATGGTGTTTTTCATCATTTATTTGTTGAAAAAAATAACAATTTTGAGGTAAAGCTACATCTTATTGGAAAATAATGTGATTTTTCATTTTCACTGCCCAATTCTAATGAAATCTATGAAACACCTGTGGGGTCAAAATGCTCACTACACCCCTAGATTAATTCCTCAATGGGTGTAGTTTGCCAAATGGAGTCAGTTTTGAGTAGTTTCCACTGTACTGCTACCTAAGAGGCTTTGCAAAAGCGACATGGCGCAGAAAAACCAATCCAGCAAAATCTGCTCACCAAAAGCCAAATGGCGCTCCTTCCCTTCTAAGCCGTGATGTGTATTCATACAGTACTTTATTACCACATATGGGGAATTTACGTACTCTGGAGAAGATGCTTTACAAATGTTACGGTGATTTTTCTCCTTTATTTGATGAGAAAATGAAACATTTTTACCTAAAGCTACGTCTTAGTGGAAAAAAATTAATTTTTTCATGTTTACTGCCCAATTCTAAGGAAATCTATGAAACACCTGGGGGGTCAAAATGCTCACTACACCCCTAGTTGAATTCCTTTAGGGGTGTAGTTTCCCAAGTGGAGTCACTTTTGGGGGGTTTCCACTGTACTGGTACCTTAGGAGCTTTACAAATGTGACATGGTGCAAAGAAATCAAACCAGCAAAATCTGTACTCCAAAAGCTAAATGGCGTGCCTTCCCTTCTGAGACCTGCCGCTTCCCCAAACAGCAGTTTTTGACCACATGTTTGGTATTTCCGTACTCTGCAGAAGTTGCTTTACAAATGTTGGGGTGCTTTTCATCATTTATTTGTTGAAAAAAATATAAATTTTGAGGTAAAGCTACATCTTATTGGAAAATAATGTAATTTTTAATTTTCACTGCCCAATTCTAATGAAATCTTTGAAACACCTGTGGGGTCAAAATGCTCATTTCACCCCTAGATTAATTCCTCAAGGGGTGTCGTTTCCTAAATGGAGTCACTTTTGGGGGGTTTCCATTGTACTGGTGCCTTAGGAGCTTTACAAATGCGACATGGTGCATAGAAACCAATCCAGCAAAATCAGAGCTCCAAAAGCTAAATGGCGTGCCTTCCCTTCCGAGTCCTGCCGCTTGCCCAAACAGCAGTTTATGACCATATGTTTGGTATATCTGTACTCTGGAGAAGTTGCTTTACAAATGTTGGGGTGCTTTTCCTCATTTATTTGTTGAAAAAATGAAAAATTTTGCGTTAAAGCTACATCTTATTGGAAAATAATGTAATTTTTCATTTTCACTGCCCAATTCTAATGAAATCTCTGAAACACCTGTGGGGTAAAAATGCTCACTACACCCCTAGATTAATTCCTCAAGCGGTGTGTTTTCCAAAATGGGGTATTTTTTGGGGTGTTTCCTTTATTTTTGCACCACAAGACCTCTTCTAACCTGACATGGTGCCTGAAATATAATTTAAGAAAAGGAAGGCCCAAAAATCCTCTAGGTGCACCTTTGCTTCTGGTACTTTTGTTTCAGGCCCGTAGCACACTAGGGCCACATGTGGGATATTTCTAAAAACTTCATAATCAGGGCAATAAATATTCAGTTGTGTTTCTCTGGTAAAAACCTTCAGTATTACAGGAAAAATTGATTAAAATGGAATTTCTGCAAAAAAAAAATGAAATTTTCAAATTTCCCTCCACTTTGTTTTCATTCCTGTGAAACGCATAAAGGGTTAAGAATCTTTCTAAATGCTGTTTTGAATACTTTAAGGAGTGCAGTTTTTAAAATGGGGTGATTTGTGGGGTTCCTAATATATAAGGCCCTCAAAGCCACTTCAGAACTGAACTAATCCCTAAAAAAATAGGCTTTTGAAATTTTCTTGAAAATGTGAGAAATTGTAACTGTAACTGTAACGTCCTAGAAAAATAAAAGGATGTTCAAAAAATGATGCCAATCTAAAGTAGACATATGGGAAATGTTAGCTAGTAACCATTTTGTGTGGTATAACCATCTGTCTTACAAGCAGATACATTTGAATTTAGAAAATGCTAATTTTTTGCACATTTTCTCTAAATTTTGGTGTTTTTCACACAAAAATATTGAATATATCGACCAAATTTTTTCACTAACTTAAAGTACAATATGTCACGAGAAAACATTCTCAGAATCGCTTGGATAGGTAAAAGCATTCCCAAGTTATTACCACATATAGTAACACACGTCAGATTTAAAAAAACCTGGGGCTTTTCAGTTTAGAAAAAAGACTGCTAAGGTCGATCTAATTACAATGTACAAATATGTAACTGGACAGTACAGAGATCTTCCTAATGATCTTTTTACACCTTGGCCTGTAACAAGGACAAGGGGCATCCTCTACGTCTAGTGGAGAAAAGGTTTCACCACCGTCACAAACGGGGATTCTTTACTGTGAGAGCAGTGAGACTGTGGAACTCTCTGCCATAGGATGTTGTGATGGTTGATTCTTTGAACAATTTCTTGAAGGGCCTTGATGCCTTTCTTGAAAAATATAATATTACAGGTTATAAGTACTGGATTCTGGAGATGGGATGTTGATCCAGGGACTTATTCTTATTTCGATATTTAACCCCTTAAGGACACAGCCTGTTTTGGCCTTAAAGAGGCTCTGTCACCAGATTTTGCAACCCCTATCTGCTATTGCAGCAGATAGGCGCTGCAATGTAGATTACAGTAACGTTTTTATTTTTAAAAAACGAGCATTTTTGGCCAAGTTATGACCATTTTCGTATTTATGCAAATGAGGCTTGCAAAAGTACAACTGGGCGTGTTGAAAAGTAAAAGTACAACTGGGCGTGTATTATGTGTGTACATCGGGGCGTGTTTACTACTTTTACTAGCTGGGCGCTCTGATGAGAAGTATCATCCACTTCTCTTCAGAACGCCCAGCTTCTGGCAGTGCAGATCTGTGACGTCACTTACAGGTCCTGCATCGTGTCGGCACCAGAGGCTACAGTTGATTCTGCAGCAGCATCAGCGTTTGCAGGTAAGTAGCTACATCGACTTACCTGCAAACGCCGATGCTGCTGCAGAATCATCTGTAGCCTCTGGTGCCGATGTGTCCTCGCTCGTCTGACACGATGCAGGACCTGTGAGTGACGACACAGCGTGATCTCTCGAGAACACGGCTGTGTTTGCACTGCCAGAAGCTGGGCGTTGTGAAGAGAAGTGGATGATACTTCTATACACAACGCCCAGCTAGTAAAAGTAGTAAACACGCCCCGATGTACGCACATAATACACGCCCACTTGGACTTTTACTTTTAAACACACCCACTTGGACTTTTGCAAGCCTCATTTGCATAAATACGAAAATGGTCATAACTTGGCCAAAAATGCTCGTTTTTTAAAAATAAAAACGTTACTGTAATCTACATTGCAGCGCCTATCTGCTGCAATTGCAGATAGGGGTTGCAAAATCTGGTGACAGAGCCTCTTTAAGGACACAGCCTATTTTTTCAAATCTGACATGTGTCACTTTATGTTGTAATAACTCCGGAATGCTTTCACCTAGCCAAGCGATTCCGAGATGGTTTTCTCGTGACATGTTGTACTTGATGTTAGTGAAAAAATTTGGTCGATTAATTCAGTATTTATTTGTGAAAAACACCATAATTTACAGAAAATTTGTGAAAATTAGCATTTTTCTAAATTTAAATGTATCTGCTTGTAAGACAGATAGTAATACCACACAAAATAGTTACTAGTTAACATTCCCCATATGTGTACTTTATGTTTGCATCGTTTTTTGAACGTCCTTTTATTTTTCTATGATATCACAAGGCTTAGAACTTTAGCAGCAATTTCTCACATTTTCAAGAAAATTTCAAAAGGCTATTTTTACAAGGACCAGTTCAGTTCTGAATTGGCTTTGAGGGCCTTATATATTAGAAAGTCCCCATAAATCACCCCATTTAAAAAAATTCACCCCGCAAAGTATTCAAAACAGCACTCAGAAATTATTTTAACCCTTTAGGCGTTTCACAGGAAATATAGCAAAATAGAGATGAAATGTAACATTTTTTTTTTTTTTTACGAAATTCATTTATAATAAATTTTTTTCTTTAACAACAAAGGTTTTACCAGAGAAACGCAACTCAATACTTATTGCCCAGATTCTGCAGTTTTTAGAAATATCCCACATGTGGCCCTAGTGTGGTAATGGACTGAAATACCGGCCTCAGAAGCAAAGGAGCACCTGGTGGATTTTGGGGCCTCTATTTTATTAGAATATATTTTAGGCACGATGTCAGGTTTGAAGAGGTCTTGTGGTGCCAAAACAGTGGAAACCCCCTAAAAGTGACCCCATTTTGGAAACTACACCCCTCAAGGAATTTTTCAAGAGGTATAGTTAGCATTTTTAGCCCACAGGTTTTTTGCTAAATTTATTGGAACTGGTCTGTGAAAATGAAAATCTACTTTTTTTCTGAAATAACATATAATGTTTTAGTTTTTAATGGACTGAAGCACTGGCCTCAGAAGTAAAGGAGAACCTAGTGGATTTTGGGGGCTGCTTTTTTTGAGATTATATTATAGGCACCATGTCGGGTTTGAAGCGGTCTTGTGATGCCAAAACAGTGGAAACTTCCCAAAAGTGACCCCATTTTGGAAACTACACCTCTCAAGGAATTTTTATAGGGGTATAGTTAGCATTTTTAACCCACAGGTTTTTTGCTAAATTTATTGGAACTGGTCTGTGAAAATGAAAATCTACTTTTTTTCTGAAATAACATATAATGTTTTCGTTTTTACAAGGACTAAAGGAGAAAAAGCACCCCAACATTTGTAAAGCAATGTCTCCCGATTACGGCAATACCCCATATGTGGCAATAAACTGCTGTTTGGACCCACGGCAGGGCTCAGAAGGGAACGAGCGCCTTTTGGATTTTGGAATGCAAATTTTGCTGGAATGGTTTTCAGTGCAATGTCGTGTTTGCAAAGTCCTGGAGGGACCATAACAGTGGAAACTCGCAAAAAGTGACCCCATTTTGGAAACTACACCCCTCAAGGAATTTTTCTAGGGGTATAATTAGCATTTTGAGCCCACAGGTTTTTTGCTAAATTTATTGGAACTGGTCTGTGAATATGAAAATCTACTTTTTTTCTGAAATAACATACAATGTTTTAGTTTTTACAAGGACTAAAGGAGAAAAAGCAACCCAATATTTGTAAAGCAATGTCTCCCGATTACGGCAATACCCCATATGTGGCAATAAACTGCTGTTTGGACCCACGGCAGGGCTCAGAAGGGAACGAGCACCATTTGGATTTTGGAATGCAAATTTTGCTGGAATGGTTTTCAGTGCCATGTCGTGTTTGCAAAGTCCTGGAGGGACCATAACAGAGGAAACTCCCAAAAAGTGACCCCATTTTGGAAACTACACCCCTCAAGCAATTTTTCTAGGGGTATAGTTAGCATTTTGAGCCCACAGGTTTTTTGCTAAATTTATTGGAACTGGTCTGTGAATATGAAAATCTACTTTTTTTCTGAAATAACATACAATGTTTTAGTTTTTACAAGGACTAAAGGAGAAAAAGCACCCCAACATTTGTAAAGCAATGTCTTCCGATTACGTCAATACCCCATATGTGGCAATAAACTGCTGTTTGGACCCACGGCAGGGCTCAGAAGGGAACGAGCGCCATTTGGATTTTGGAATGCAAATTTTGCTGGAATGGTTTTCAGTGCCATGTCGTGTTTGCAAAGTCCTGGAAGGACCATAACAGAGGAAACTCCCAAAAAGTGACCCCATTTTGGAAACTACACCCCTCAAGGAATTTTTCTAGGGGTATAGTTAGCATTTTGAGCCCACAGGTTTTTTGCTAAATTTATTGGAACTGGTTTGTGAATATGAAAATCTACTTTTTTTCTGAAATAACATACAATGTTTTAGTTTTTACAAGGACTAAAAGAGAAAAAGCACCCCAACATTTGTAAAGCAATGTGTCCCGATTACGGCAATACCCCATATGTGGCAATAAACTGCTGTTTGGAGCCACGGCAGGGCTCAGAAGGGAACGAGCGCCATTTGGATTTTGGAATGCAAATTTTGCTGGAATGGTTTTCAGTGCCATGTCGTGTTTGCAAAGTCCTGGAGGGACCATATCAGAGGAAACTCCCAAAAAGTGACCCCATTTTGGAAACTACACCCCTCAAGGAATTTTTCTAGGGGTATAGTTAGCATTTTGAGCCCATAGGTTTTTTGCTAAATTTATTGGAACTGGTCTGTGAATATGAAAATCTACTTTTTTTCTGAAATTACATACAATGTGGTAATAAACTGCTGTTTGGACCCACGGCAGGGCTCAGAAGGGAACAAGCGCCATTTGGAGTGCAGATTTTGCTGGAATGGTTTTTGAGAGCCATGTCGCATTTGCAGAGGTCCTGAGGTACCAGAATAGGGGTAGCCCCCAAAGGGTTTGGAAACTACACCCCCTAAAGTATATATCTAGTGGAGTAGTGAGTATTTCGAGTCCAAGTTTATTGTAGGATATGATGCATTTCCATGTGAAGAATTTAAATCAGATTTTTTTCTTACACATTTCCTACAAAGTACATTAAACTGAATAATTGCACCCCAACATTGATTATCCCTGTTCTTCTATGTTTATAAATGCCCCCATCTGCTGCTCTATCAAATGGTGGGCCCCAAAAGGAGCATCCTGCGTCTTTCAGGTCACAATTTTATCTAAATTATAGGCCCTATTCCACGCCTCTGGGGATTTCGGCTTGCAGAATGATGTAAGACCTCCAGAATTGTCTCCATTTTCAATATTAAACCCCCTAATGTATTCATCTAGGGGGTGTAGTACGCATTTTGAGCCCACATTTTGGTCCACAACTTATGCAAAGTTTCATTTTAAGGCTATTTTTGTCATGCAAAATTCATGATATTGAAGGAATTCACCCCAATATTTATTGCACCGTTTCTTCTGTGTTCAGTAATATCTCTACTTTGGCCATAGTCTGCTGCCTAGCCACACGACAGGGCCCAAAAATATACATCATCCCCAGAAGTTACTCCATTTTGAAAACTATAACCCCTAAACTATTCATCTAAGGATGTAATGATAAAAGTTTTTAAAGCGGAAAATAATTGGGGTTAGGTGTAAAAAAAAAATGGACATGTGCCATTCTGGTACAGCATGTATAAATGGCATGTGTTCTCACAATTTATTCCTTTACTCTGTTACTCCTATGTTTAGAAATATGCTGCGTTTCTGGGGGATCAAACAAAAGAGGAGCGCCAATTTTTACTGGTAAAAAGGGCTTGTCCCTAACAGTGAATTTTTGCCTGTAGTTACTGCATGACCATATAATGCCAACAAAGCTGTTGTCCATCAAACATAGTCCTGGTTTGATATATAGTAAGTTAGCAAGCAAGGAAAAATTGTCCTGTAGTGAAGGGCAACCTATCTAAAAATTGGAGGAAAAAAATAGATACAACCGTGTTGAAACTAAAGCGTGTTCACAGGATGAAAGAACAGTTGCAGGGAAATATATTCATCATCTTTTTTCAAAGGGACTGGTTGTACAAAACCTCTTTAGCACCATCAATCACTATATGAGAGACGGACGTGCCAAGTGACGTTGGCACACCATAACAGGTCCCTGCCTGGCAAGGTAGGAACTGAAATATGCGCAAAACAACCTGTCACCTGCAGAATATTTAAGGGGCAATGTCCAACTGCGTATATATGGATAGTAAAGGACCACCAGTCCCCAAAGTATTGTGAGCTTTACTAGAAGTTTTGTCGGTTTTAAGAGGTCAGTGAAGAAACAGAATAGAACTATCTAGAGTCCATACTGTATTGATCATGAACAGCTTGATATCCTCCAAAGAAAAAAATGCAAGATGCCCATATCACCAGTTATGAGAATAAATATAACTGCTGAATTTGGCAGAATATGGTCATAATAACAGGCAAAGACAAGCAAAAATATAAAAACCTCAGGTTTTTCAAAAGATATTATAATTATTCACTTCTCAAGGTATTCATCTAGTGGTGTAATAAGAATTTTTAAAGCACAAGGGGTTGTTAGAAATGTATGAGGTTGTACAGAGTAACAATTGTTATTTTTTTCAGATGTGTCAGTTAGTTACATTTTTTTGCAGTTGGTAACAATAGAGAAACAAATGTCTGTTCTGCTTTTTTCTGTAGTACAGAGATATTCTGTATGTTTTATTCATCTAGGGGTGTAATGAGAATTTTTCATTTTGTTTGGTTAGTTTGTGTTCAAGTTTGTAATGGGCAATAAAGCAAGTGGCATAAGGATAAATTTATAAAATTAAAAGGGGCAAAAGTGGCAGTGAATAAATGTGAAAGATGGAAATAAAATTAACAAAATTAATAATCTAAAGAGGAGTGGAAGGTTTTAAAGCAATTTATTACACAAAGGCCAGGTTTGGAGGGGCATGTTTCGCATTGATAGCGAGAATCTTTTCGGATTCCTCGCTTGTAGCACACACAGCATTTTTTTTGTGGCCGTAACTTTTTTTCTGTGGGAGGCACCTCTGAAGGAAAATGTTGCCCTCGAACTATTCTTGAGGCTTCACTGGCTGATGTTGAAGGTTCTCCTTCCTCCTCACTGCCTTCAAAAATTTATTTTCGGATAATGTTTTCCTGGTATTCCAGGTATTTTTCACCATGGACGGCAGATCTGTACAAAATGTACGAGTTGTACATCGCTACCTGGACAAGATGCATGACAATTGTTTTGTACCAGGTCCTGGATTTCCTCATCGCATAATAGGGCTTAATCATTTGGTCGGCGAGATCGACCCCCCCCCATATATTTATTATACGCCTGTATACAAATAGGCTTTGGGGTCTCATCAGATCTGCCTCGCACAGGGACGAGAGTGCTTGAGTCATTATGTATACTTGTGAGCATATGGACGTCTTTCTTGTCCCTATATTTTAAGAAGAGCACCCCATCACTGCACATTGCCCTGCTTTCGCCAATTTGTAGTCTTTGGCCTAGGAGGGTCTTTGGGAGGCCTCTCTGATTTTTCGTACTGTTCCACAGGCTACGTTTTTTTTTTACAATCAGGCATTTAAGTAGTGAAACGCTGGTGTAAAAATTGTCTAGGTACAAGTGGTAGCCGTGGCCTAGCAGGGGTGCAAGAGATCCCAGACAATTTTACCACTTGTACCTAGGACAGGAGGGCAGTCTGGGGGCTGAATCTTTGTGTCTTTGCCCTCATAAATCCTGAATGTGTATGTGTAGCCAGTTTCAGACTCACATAATTTGTAAATTTTGATGCCGTATCTGGCTCTTTTATTGTTGAGGTACTGCTTGAATTTTAGCCGGCCCTTAAAATGAACAAGGGATTCATCAATTGCGATCTCTTTTCCAGGGGTGTATATTTCACTGAATTTGTTAGTAAAATGTGTGATCACAGGCCGGATTTTATAAAGGCGGTCAGAATTGGGGTTACTTGGGGGTAGGCACTGCAGGTTATCGTTATAGTGCAGAAATTTTATTATTGCGTCAAACCTTCCCCTGGACATAGTATTGCGGTACATGGGAGTATGGTGCAACACGTCTGTTGACCAATATGATCTCACAGAGGGTTTTTTTGTGATGCCCATATTTAACAGCAAACCCCAGAATTTATGCATTTCCAATGCATTAACAGGATGCCACCTATTTGGCTTGGCATAAAATGACTGCGGATTAGCGGCAATAAATTGCTCCGCATATAAATTAGTTTGCATAACAATAAAATTAACAAACTCATTTGAAAAATAGAGTTTGAAAAAACTTAGATCATCAAGACCCACTATGTCTACATGAATCCCTGAAGTAGCGTTAAATTCTAGAACTTGGGGGGTATAATTAACGGGGGGAACCCAGAAATGTTCGCTATTATCAGGGTAGACTTGATGGCGGCCCACTTCGTGACTCTGAGGAATTTCCTCATCATCGCTGGAAGATGAAAGAATAAATTCAGATCCGTCACTAGCGGATTCAGTATCAGAGCACAGCATTTCGTATGCCTCTTCCGCTGTATATGATCGCTTTGCCATGCTGCGCTTTATATATATATATATATATATATATATTTTATTTTTTTTACACGTGCAAAACTGATACAGCAAAGAGTGTTTGTATCTCTCTATAGTAAAATTAATCTGTTACAATAAACTGTATTGTAACAGTGAACTACCTAATTTGAGACAATTTTTTTAAACTTTATTTTATATACAGTGAAGGAAATAAGTATTTGATGCCTTGCTGATTTTGTAAGTTTGCCCACTGTCAAAGACATGAACAGTCTAGAATTTTTAGGCTAGGTTAATTTTACCAGTGAGAGATAGATTATATAAAAAAAAACAACAGAAAATCACATTGTCAAAATTATATATATTTATTTGCATTGTGCACAGAGAAATAAGTATTTGATCCCTTTGGCAAACAAGACTTAATACTTGGTGGCAAAACCCTTGATGGCAAGCACAGCAGTCAGGCGTTTATTGTAGGTGATGATGAGGTTTGCACACATGTTAGATGGAATTTTGGCCCACTCCTCTTTGCAGATCATCTGTAAATCATTAAGATTTCGAGGCTGTTGCTTGGCAACTCGGATCTTCAGCTCCCTCCATAAGTTTTCGATGGGATTAAGGTCTGGAGACTGGCTAGGCCACTCCATGAACCTTAATGTGCTTCTTTTTGAGCCACTCCTTTGTTGCCTTGGCTATATGTTTCGGGTCATTGTCGTGCTGGAAGACCCAGCCACGAGCCATTTTTAATGTCCTGGTGGGGGGAAGGAGGTTGTGACTCCGGATTTGATGGTACATGGCTCCATCCATTCTCCCATTGATGCGGTGAAGTAGTCCTGTGCCCTTAGCAGAGAAACACCCCCAAAACATAATGTTTCCACCTCCATGCTTGACAGTGGGGACGGTGTTCTTTGGGTCATAGGCAGCATTTCTCTTCCTCCAAACATGGCGAGTTGAGTTAATGCCAAAGAGCTCAATTTTATTCTCATCTGACCACAGCACCTTCTCCCAATGACTCTCAGAATCATCAGGATGTTCATTTGCAAACTTCAGACGGGCCTGTACATGTGCCTTCTTGAGCAGGGGGACCTTGCGGGCACTGCAGGATTTTAATCCATTACGGTGTAATGTGTTACCAATGGTTTTCTTGGTGACTGTGGTCCCAGCTGCCTTGAGATCACTAACAAGTTCCCCCGTGTAGTTTTCGGCTGAGCTCTCACCTTCCTCAGGATCAAGGATACACCACGCGGTGAGATATTGCATGGAGCCCCAGATTGATGTTGATTGACAGTCATTTTGTATGTCTTCCATTTTCTTACTATTGCACCAACAGTTCTCTCCTTCTCACCCAGCGTCTTACTTATGGTTTTGTAGCCCATTCCAGCCTTGTGCAGGTCTATGATCTTGTCCCTGACATCCTTAGAAATCTCTTTGGTCTTGCCCATGTTGTAGAGGTTAGAGTCAGACTGATTAACCTTAAGGACACAGCCTATTTTGGCCTTGTGGCACAGCCGATTTTTGCAAATCTGACATGTGTCACTTTATGTGGTAATAACTCCGGAATGCTTTTGTCTATCCAAGCGATTCTGAGATTGTTTTCTCGTGACATGTTGTACTTTATGATACTGAAAAAATGTCGTCGTTAAATTCAATATTTATTTGTAAAAAACAGCAAAATTTTGAGAAAATGTGCAAAAATCTGCATTTTTCTAAATTTTAATGTATCTGCTTGTAAAACAGATCGTAATACCACACAAAATATTTACTAGCTAACATTTCCCATATGTCTGCTTTATGTTTGCATCGTTTTTTGAATGTGCTTTTATTTTTCTATGACCTCACAAGGCTTAGAACTTTAGCAGCAATTTCTCGCATTTTCAAGAAAATTTCAAAAGGCTATTTTTTCAGGGACCAGTTCAGTTCTGAAGTGGCTTTGAGGGCCTTATATATTAGAAACCCCCTATTTAACCCCCCATTTTAAAAACTGCACCCCTCAAAGTATTCAAAACCACATTCAGATTTTTTTTTAACCCTTTAGGCATTTCACAGGAAATAAAGCAAAGTAGAGGTGAAATTTACAAATTTCAATTTGTTTTTTACTAAATTCATTTGTAATACAGTTTTTTCTGTACCACAGAAGGTTTTACCCAAGAAATGCAACTCAATATTTATTGCCCAGATTCTGCAATTTTTAGAAATATCCCACATGTGGCCCTAGTGTGGTAATGGACTGAAATACCGGCCTCAGAAGCAAAGGAGCACCTGGTGGATTTTGGGGCCTCTATTTTATTAGAATATATTTTAGGCACGATGTCAGGTTTGAAGAGGTCTTGTGGTGCCAAAACAGTGGAAACCCCCTAAAAGTGACCCCATTTTGGAAACTACACCCCTCAAGGAATTTTTCAAGAGGTATAGTTAGCATTTTTAGCCCACAGGTTTTTTGCTAAATTTATTGGAACTGGTCTGTGAAAATGAAAATCTACTTTTTTTCTGAAAAAACATACGATGTTTTAGTTTTTACAAGGAATAAAGCAGAAAAAGCACACCAACATTTGTAAAGCAATGTCTCCCGATTACGGCAATACCCCATATGTGGTAATAAACTGCTGTTTGCACCCACGGCAAGTCTCAGAAAGGAACGAGGGCCATTTGGATTTTGGAGCGCAGATTTTGCTGGAATGGTTTTCGGTGCCATGTCGTGTTTGCAAAGCCCTGGAGGGACCATAACAGTGGAAACTCCCCAAAAGTGACCCCATTTTGGAAACTTCAACCCTGTAAGGAATTTTTCTAGGGGTGTAGTGTGCATTTTTACCCTACATAGTTTTTGCTGAATTTATGGGAATTATGCCGTGAAATTGAAAATCTAATTTTTTTTCTAATAAAATGTAGTTTTAGCTTTTCATTTTTACAACAGATAAAGGAGAAAAAACACCCCAATATTTGTAAAGCAAACTCTTCTGAGCACAGCAATACCCCATATGTGGTAATAAACTGCTGTTTGGACACATGGCGGAAGTTAGAAAGGACGGAGCACCATTTGACTTTTGGAGCTCAAGTTTTGCTGGAATGGTTTGCGGCCCCATGTCACATTTGCAAAGCCACTGAGGGACCAAAATAGGGCAAACCCGGCAAAAGTGACCCCATTTGGGAAACTATACCCCTCGTGGAATTTATCTAGCAGTATAATGAGCATTTTGTCCCCACAGTTTTTTTGCTGAATTATTGGGATTATGCAGTGAAAATGAAAATCGACATTCTTTCCACTAAAATGTTGAATTGTTTTCATTTTCACAAGGAATAAAGTAGAAAAAGCGCCCCAACAATTGTAAAGCAATTTCTCCCGAGTACGGCAATACCCCATATGTGGTTATAAACTGCTGCTTGGATACACCGCAGGGCTCAGAATGGCAGGAGTGCTACTTGGCATGTAGATTTTGGTTGATTGTTTTTTGGGCACCATGTCGCATTTGCAGAGCCCCTGAAGTACCCGTACAGTAGAAACCCCTGAGAAGTGACTCCATTTTGGAAACTTTACCCCTCAGGGTAATCATCTAGGGGTGTACTGAGCATTTTGATCCCACAGGTGTTTCATAGATTGTTTTAGAATGAGGCAGTGAAAATGAAAAATTATTTTTTTTTCCAAAAATATGCAGTTTTGTACCAAATTTTTTTTCCCACAAGGGGTAATAGGAGAAAAAACAACACATAATTTGTTACCCAATTTCTCCCGAGTTCGGCAATACTCCATGTGTGGCCCTAAACTGCTGTTTGGGCACATGGCAGAGCTCAAAATGGAAGGAGTACCATGTGGCTTTTAGAGCACAGATTTTGCTGGACTGGTGTAGGGGCGCCATGTCACATTTGCAGAGCGTTCTTAGGTACCAGAGTAGAGTGTAAAACCCTGAGAAGTGACCCCATTTTGTAAACTACACCTCTCAAGGCATTTATCATTTGCCTGGACATATGACAGGGCTTAGGAGTGAAAGGCGCATGCGAGACCTATTTTGGTGATTTTCGCAGCATTAGCCCACAACGGCAGGGCTCTGAGGTCAAATAGTAAAACAAACCCCCAAGTAGTGACCCCCATTTTGGAAACTGCACCCCTCAAGGCATTTTGACCACACAGGTTTTTTTTTTTCTATTAGAAATGAATGCTCAGTGGATGGTGCAAAGTGAAAATTTCCACAGGTATGTGCCATTTTAGTGCACAATATTTTGTGCCCAGTTCGTGCCACTGAAGACAAATACCTCAAACTGTTAAGCGGGTTCTCCCGGGTATGGCGATGCCATATATGTGGACGTACACTGCTGCTTGGGCACGCTGCAGGGCGCGCCATTTGGCTTTTGGAGCGTGGATTTTGCTCGCTAGTTGTTTTGTTTGGGGTTTTTCTGGTATTTCAGTTATGATGTGGGGGGGGGCATATGTAAGCTGTGCGGAGAACATCAGGGGTATAATAAGAGGGTATAATAATGGGGTAAATAAATAATTATCCACAGATGTGTGGCTGGTGTCGCACTGATAAATGGCGCCCGATCTTATCCGCTTTTGGACACTTTGCACATTTTGCATCGCCATATTTCTGAGAGCCAAAACTTCTTTATTTTTTCTCCACCGGAACCGTGTAAGGGCTTATTTGTTGTGGGACAATCTGTAGATTTCATTGGTACCATTTTGGGGTACATGCGATTTTTTTGATTACTTTGTATTTCATTTTTTTGGCAAGCAAGGTGACCAAAAACCTGCAATTCTGATGTTTTTTATTATTTCTTTTTTTCGGCGTTCGCCATGCGCTATGAATGACAATTTTACGTTATTCTGCGGGTCGGTACGATTACGACGATACCATATATATATAGTTTTTCTTATGTTTTGCAGCGTCTGCACGATAAAATCACTTTTGTTTCAAATAATTTATTTTTGGTGTCACCAGATTCTGAGAGCCATAACTTTTTTATTTTTCCGTCAAAAAAGCTGTGGGAGGGCTTGTTTTTTGCGGGACGGGCTGCGTTTTTTAATCGTATAATTTTAGGGTACATGCAACTTTTAGATCCCTTTTTTTATTCTGTTTTGCAAGGGGTAGTGACTAACAAACAGCGATTCTGGAATAGTTTTTTATTTAATTTTTTACGGTGTTCACCGTACGGGTAAAATAGCGTGATATTTTTATAGTTTGGGTCGTTACGGATGTGCGGATACCACAGGGAACTTGAAGGCATGAAGCCCTGATCGCTATTCTAATACACTGCACTACCTACATAGTGCAGTGTATTAGAGCTGTCAGCTATTCACTGACAGCAAGCCTATTAGGCTTCGCCTCCCGGCGGGGCCTAATAGGCTTCCGTACTAGGAAGCGATTGTTAGGCTATGGTTGCCATAGCAACCATCGGAACACTCGCGGGTGCCGATGGTTGTTATTAGCAACCATAGGCTACGATCTAATCACTTAGATGCAGCGATAGCTGCATCTAAGGGGTTAATTGGCCGTATCGGAGCCTTGCTCCGGTCCTGGCCGTTAGGGCACGATGTCAGCTGTGACAAACAGCTGACACCCGCGCCCATAGCAACCATCGTGGTTGCCGACAGGCTACAAGCCACTTCGATGCATCGATCACGTTTATCGATTCATCGAAGGGGTTAATCAGCCGGATCGTAGCCTATCTCCGGTCCTGGCCGTTGCAGAGGGGCGTCGGACAGCTGATTCCCGGCGGTGATAACGCTGGCTCAGCTTCTGAGCCAGCGTCATCACATACTCACGTCATAGAGCTGTGATTGGTCAGTCTGCTTTGACTGACCAATCACAGCGATTGCCGGCAGGAGACCGCTGTGAATGGTCCCCTGCCATCTTACTGTGCCGATCAACTGTCATAAACAGTTGACGGCACAGTTCTGTCACCTTGTCCTTTGACAAGGTGACAGTTTTTAGCCAGGACGCACCAGTATGTCCCTGTGGCTTAAAGCACTTCAATGCAGGACGTACCGGTGCGTCCTGGTGCGCTAAGGGGTTAATTGAGTCTGTGGACAGGAGTCTTTTATACAGGTGACCATTTAAGACAGCTGTCTTTAATGCAGGCACCAAGTTGATTTGGAGCGTGTAACTGGTCTGGAGGAGGCTGAACTCTTAATGGTTGGTAGGGGATCAAATACTTTTTTCTCTGTGCAAAATGCAAATAAATATATATAATTTTGACAATGTGATCTTCTCTTTTTTTTTTAATATAAATATAATCTATCTCTCACTGGTAAAATTAACCTACCCTAAAAATTCTAGACTATTTATGTCTTTGACAGTAGGCAAACTTACAAAATCAGCAAGGGATCAAATACTTATTTCCTTCACTGTATATATTTTTTTTAAATCTTTTTTATTTTTTTATTTTTTTTTATAAAACCTCCCTAACTATTCCTAGCCAACTATCCCTATCTACCTATATAATTATATCTAACTAACCCCTAATAATCTAAACCTGTATGTTATCCCTAAATTCACTATCAGTAAAATTTCTCTCTGTCTCTCTCTCTCTGTCTATCTCTCTCTCTCTCTCTCTGTCTGTCTCTCTCTCTCTCTCTTTCTCTCTCTCCCTCTCTCCTATCTCTCATCTCTATTCTATCCCTGTCTCTCTCTCTCTCTCTCTATTATTATAATTATTATTTTTTTTTAAAAAGAGAAGCTCCCACAAGTAGAAGCACAAGAAGGGAGCAGGGAGCAGGTAAACAACGGCAGTGGAGGGGTTAATGTGGGGTTAAATTCGCTGGATCCGACAGGTGAATTCACACTGTCGCTGGGCACGTCTGATCTCTTCACTTTCACTCTCGGACTGAAGAGATTAGACGCTGACAGCCCAGTTGCTGTTGTCATGCGCTGTAATTGGTCAGTCACAGAAGACTGACCAATTACAGCGATCGTCGTCAGGGGACCGCTATTATTGGTCACCTGCCGTGTTACTGTGTCGATCAACTGTCATAAACAGTTGACGGCACATTTCTGTCACCTTGTCTTTTGACAGGGTGACAGAAATTAGCCAGGACGCACCGGTACGTCCCTGTGCTTTAAAGCACTTCAATGCAGGACGTACCGGTGCGTCCTGGTGCGCTAAGGGGTTAAAGTCAGAGAGGAATTTTTACCCTAATAAGGCAATTGGCATCGACCTCATGTGGGTTTTGTCTTCCTCTGGATTAACACAGTAGGATTATAGGTTAGACTTGATGGACCTGTGTCTTTTTTCAACCTAATCAACTATGCAACTATGTAACTAAGTAAACATTACTAAACAATCAAACATGTGAACTTCTTTGCACAAGCAATTTTTTTCCATGGTTGTCTGTCTGCCTTCGTGAGACCACTCCCAGGTTGTATCACTCTACCCTGCTCTCTGCCTTTTCATCAGCTTCCCGCCTTTTTATCTTTTATCAATCTTCACTTCACCCCTCTCTATATCTACAAGGCCTAAACTTCCAGGCCTTTGCCACTCAGTAGCTCCAATCCCACCCTTCTGTGGCAAACTTACAACAGGACACTGTTGTCAATATTTTGCTGATCACGCCCGACAGGAACTTCTACCAGTGGTTATTATGGTACCATTTTATGTTACACACGACTTTTTGATCACTATTTATAAAAAAAAAATTCACTGCTAAGTTGACCAAAAAACAGCATTTTTGGCGGTTTATATTTTTTCTTTTTACGGCGTTCACCGTGTGCATTAAATAATGCTACATTGTAATAGCTCTGACTTTTACGGATGCAGAAATACCAATTTTTTTATTTTTTACATCACTTTAGAGAAAAAACTTTTACGATTTTTTTTCGCTTCTAAAAGCTTTATTTAATTTTATTTTACACATTCTATTAAACCCCCTAGGGGACTTGAACCAGCGATCGTTAGCTCTCTGGTACAATACACTACAATACTAATGTATTGAAGTATTGTGCCATTTTTACAGGCTTCTTCTAAGCCATGCCAGGGGCAGGACTTAGCAGAGGAAGACCGACGGCAGACCTGGGTGTCTTTATTAGGCCCCCGGCTGCAATGACAACCAGCGATCACTGTTCCTGGCCATTAGTCCTGTGTATCAGATGTAATTCACAGCTGACACCTGCAGCGTATGGAGCGGGTTCAGAGCGTGAACATGCTCCATACATACCCCGCACCATGACGTACAATTACTTCATGGTGCATTAAGGGGTTAAGCTTCCAGGACAACCAGGCTTCTTTTCAGGCCCACCTGTCCAGCGTGCATTTCAAATTACGCTACTAGGCCCACTACGGACTTCCCCTTGGTTTTTAGCATAGTGCTACTCATTACTTATTGGTCCCCACTCCCAGGTTGACCCATCTCCACAGTTCCAGCACACCCCCACAGAGCTGCCACTCCAGCAAGACAAAATACTATGCCACTGTCACCACATCAGCGATTACCCAATTGTTCTTGCCAAGCCCTTGCCAGGCCCTCTCTTTGTTCTAGACTATATGTGTAGTCTAATAGGACACTGACTGCTTCGTGACTCAAGCCTCATACTGCACCACAGCAGCCTCTGCCTTTGTTCTGCACAGGCCTGTGTCACCCTCCAGCATCCGCCCTCATATGCTGTAGCTTTCAGCCTTTCACTGCTGTCTTGCAATTGGCAAGCTCACCCTGATCACCAGATCTCCAGCACCAGCTTTCCTGAAATTCCACATGGTTTTACCACCAAAACACCCTCTTATATGGGCTACGTCTGGTTTCTTATCATACCAGCTTGGTGGTGCAGTGTATCGGTGTCACTATGCCCTTACTTGCCAGAACTAGGCTTCTTCAGGGCTTGCCAGTTCCTTCCTCCTCCTCTGTCACCACTACATGCCGCCTCCCTCCACAGATGACAGAACTGCCCGAACAGCAGCACCACAGAGCATCGTGGCCTACCTCCTCTAGGGACCTGCAAGACAAAAGAAGAGCAACATATCTACAACACATCATCAGCTGGCATCCGGACAATCTCCTAAAGGACCTTAATTGACATAAAAGATAAATTTTGAGCTGTAGTTGGGGAACAGCAACTACTATGCCTAAGCACAAAGGTCCCAATTTCCCAACCACTAGTTAAATTGTAATGATTAAAATATAACTTTTATTAATGTAACTAAATAAGGGACGTACAACAGACAAAGAGTTACAATTTTTCCAAAGACGGCCAGCACATCATAGGAAGTCGGATATGTGTGTGTAGCACGTCGCTACAGTGCAGTGTGACAGGCTTATTCAGCAGCTGCAGACTGCCGTTTACTCATACAGTCACACTGAAGTAAGGTAGATTGCTAGGACGTCAGTGAGCATTAAAATGACGATAGCCCCCCCTCCCCCAACATGTTTCGCTGCACAAGCAGCGTCCTCAGGGGATAATTCGAGGCTACTGAGTGCGCGTTTAATTTCCGCCTCCTTATATAAACTTGTGCACGCTGCACAAGAAAGTGTCATCACTTATCAGAGCCAATCATGGCTAGTCCCATAAGACGGGCCTCCATGTCAAAGAATTGACACAGCAAGCGGCCAATAAGATTCGTCATACCAGCAGCCAATCATCGAACGTGCTACGCGCATGCGTGCAGCAGTCAAAACGAATGACTGCAACTGCCGCCGCCGTCTCCAAGAGATAATGTAAGTATGTGCTGCTATCGATCCGAGAGAAAAGGAGAAAACATGTGTGGGTTGTACTTCTGGCAGAAGTATTGTCTATAAATGTCTCTGATAGGCAGCACTTTTATACTTGCATGAAGGGGCATAGGGTAATTATAAAAGGAGATTAATCGCTATGTACAAAATAGCGGGGCAGCTAGTATCATTGAATGGCAATTTGAATGCAGGAAAGGGACATTATGCCAGTGACTAGAAAGTGAAGTGTGTATATTTCAATGTTTGAAAAGACAACATATAATGCTTGTCACTCGACATAAGGCTGGATTCACACGAACGTGGCGTTTTTGCGGACACAAAAATACGGCGTTTTGCGTGCGCAAAAAACACTTGACAGCTCCGTGTGTCATCCGTGTATGATGCGCGGCTGCGTGATTTTCGCGCAGCCGCCATCAGAGAGATGAGGCTAGTCGACGTCAGTCACTGTCCAGGGTGCTGAAAGAGTTAACTGATCGGCAGTTAACTCTTTCAGCACCCTCGACAGTGAATGCCGATAGCAATATCGAGCAACCTGTTAAAAAAAAAAAAAAGTTTGTACTTACCGAGAACTTTCCTCCCGGCCGTTGCCTTGGTGACGCGTCCTTGGTCACGCGCCTCTCTTGACATCTGGCCCCACCTCCCTGGATGACGCGGCAGTCAATGTGACCGCTGCAGCCTGTGCTTGGCCTGTGATTGGCTGGAGCTGTCACTTGGACTGAATTGTCATCCCGGGAGGTCAGACTGGAGGAAGAAGCCGGGAGTTATCGGTAAGTCAGAACGTCTTTTTTTTTTACACATTCATGTATATTGGGATCGGAAGTCTCTGTCCAGGGTGCTGAAACAGTTTAACTCTTTCAGCACCCTGGACAGTGACTATCTCCTGACGTCGCGCATCGGAAATTTTTTTGGCGGGTTCGGCCAAAACGAGTTCGGCCGAACCCGGTGAAGTTCGGTTCGGTTGTCCGGGTTCGCTCATCTCAAAGACACTCCGTTTGGATGATTGTAAACAGAAAAGCACGTGGTGCTTTTCTGTTTACATTCATCCTTTTGACAGCTCTTGCGCGAATCACGCAGTTCGCACGGACTTCAATGGGTGCGTGATGCGCGAAAAACGCCGAAAGAACGGACATGTCGTGACTTTTTTTCAGCGGACTCACGCTGAGTAAAAATCACGGACATGTCAGCACGGCCCCATAGACACATATAGGTCCGTGCAACGCGCGTGCAAATCACGCGCGTTGCACAGACGTTTTTCCCGTTCGTCTGAATAAAGCCTAAGACATAAATTATCACATTTATATCTGACGAAATAGTTGGAGGAAGGAGGCAGGAATCAACTTACTGAGTTGTACGTTAGTATCAATAATATTGTCAGTTTATAAGTAACTATATAATATGTAGATATACATCAGAGGTTATAAACAAAGTGCATATATATAATTTATAATTGCTACATTTATGAGAACTGTCTATATTGACAGTAATGTCATAATTCCTCTTTTGTATTGATGGTACTGACATGTTTGGACCATCAATACAAAAGAGTACACTCCCCTCTCCAGACATGTGAGATCCTCCAATTTTGGGGCATCACCCAGGTAAAACTGGGTCCGAGGGCTGGCAATCTAGACAAGAAACTACTACAGGAGGAAGCCCGTTGGATACATAAGCTGAACTCTCTCAGCCCCAACGGACTAAATGAAGGCTTCACTTTTATGGCCTTCTTATAGATTTACCTTTGAATTATGACATTACTGTCAATATAGACAGTTCTCATAAATGTAGCAATTATAAATTACACTTACACTTCTTTTATGTATTCTGGACTTTGTTTATAAACTGCTACCTGGTCTGCACTTAGAAAAAGCCTCCATCTTGATTCTTAGATTTCCCCAGCTTTCAGTCCTCTCTGCTTTGCTACCAATCCCATGATGCTTCAGTACAGCATTACATGACCAGCTAAAAACCATACCATTTCTGCATGCTGGGGGGGACACTGTGATTATCATTCTCTCTTTATTCTCCCAAATAAGCTAAGAAAACATAAGCATACAGACAGGGAGGCTGCACTATATTCTTCTACATTATATCTGTGTGACAGGAACCTGTGTAAGTATCAGTGGGAGCTGATGATAGAAGTTTCTATCCCACCCTGTGCAAAACTAGTGTGGCACAGGAACTGCTGAAGTCTGTGATGGGTGACACAGAGATCTCCGAAGACTCAGGTAGAGAAAGCGTGTCACCGAGGCGGATTCACACTGCTGCTAAGCAACCATCCCAGTCTGATATATAGAGAGAGAAGAAGCAAGAAAAATAACAGGTGAGAGACTGACACATGGAATACCATAATAGTACACATGGGAAAGTTTAGTTTTGGACGGAGTGTCCCTTTAACCCCTTAAGGACCCAGCCACTTTTGGACCTTATGACACAGCCTCATTTTTTAAATCTGACATGTGTCACTTTATGTGGTAATAACTCTGGAATGCTTTTACCTATCCAAACGATTCTGAGATTGTTTTCTCGTGACATATTGTACTTTATGTTAGTGAAAAAATTTGGTTGATAAATTCAATATTTATTTGTGAAAAACACGAAAATTTAGAGAAAATTTGCAAAAATTAGCATTTTTCTAAATTCAAATGTATTTGCTTGTAAGACAGATAGTAATACCACACAAAATAATGACTGGTTAACATTTCCCATATGTCTACTTTTTTGCATAATTTTTTGAACATCCGTTTATTTTTCTAGGACGTTACAAGGCTTAGAACTTTAGCAGCAATTTCTCATATTTCCAAGAAAATTTGAAAAGTCTATTTTTTTAGGGACCAATTCAGATCTGAAGTAGCTTTGAGGGCCTTATATATTAGAAAGTCCCCATAAATCACCCCATTTTAAAAACTGCACCCCTTAAAGTATTCAAAACAGCATTTAAAAAGTTTCTTAACCCTATATGCGTGTCACAGGAATTAAAGCAAAGTGGAAGGGAAATTTGCAAATTTCATTTTTTTTTGCAGAAATTCCATTTTAATCCATTTTCCCTGTAATACCGAAGGTTTTTACAAGAGAAACACAACTGAATATTTATTGCCCTGATTCTGCAGTTTTTAGAAATATCCAACATGTGGCCCTAGTGCGCTACTGGACTGAAACAAAGGCCCCAGAAGCAAAGGAGTACCTAGTGGATTTTTCGGCCTTTTCTTAAATTATATTTCAGGCACCATGTCAGGTTAGAAGAGGTCTTGTGGTGCAAAAACAAAGGAAACCCCCAAAAGTGACTCCATTTGGGAAACTACACACCTAAAGGAATTCATCTAGGGGTGTCGTGATCATTTTGACCACACAGGTGTTTCATAGATTTCATTAGAATTGGGCAGTGAAAATGAAAAATGACATTATTTTTCAATAAGATGTAGCTTTACCTCAGAATTTTTATTTTTTTCAACAAATAAATGAGCAAAAGCACCCCAACATTTGTAAAGCAACTTCTCCAGAGTACGGAAATACCCCATATGTGGTAATACACCACTGTACGAATACACATCAGAGCTCAGAAGGGAAGGCACGCCATTTAGCTTTTGGAGCACTGATATTGCTGGTTTGATTTCTCTGCACCATGTCTCATTTGTAAAGCTCCTAAGGTACCAGTACAGTGGTAACCCCCCAAAAGTGACTCCATTTGGGAAACAACACCCCTAGAGGAATTCATCTAGGGGTGTAGTGAGCATTTTGACCGCCCCAGGTGTTTCATAAATTTCATTAGAATTGTGCAGTAAAAATTTAAAATTACATTTTTTTCCACTAAGATCTAGCTTTAGGTCAAAATGTTTCATTTTCTCATCAAATAAAGGAGAAAAAGCACCGTAACATTTGTAAAGCAACTTCTCCAGAGTACGGAAATACCCCATATGTGGTAATAAACCACTGTATGAATACATATCAGGGCTCAGAAGGGAAGGAGCGCCATTTAGCTTCTGGAGTACAGATTTTGCTGGATTAATTTCTCGGCACCATGTCTCATTTGTAAAGCTCCCAAGGTACCAGTACAGTGGTAACCCCCCAAAAGTGACTCCATTTGGGAAACTACACCCCTAGAGGAATTCAACAAGGGGTGTAGTGAGCATTTTGACCCCCCCAAGTGTTTCATAGATTTCATTAGAATTGTGCAGTAAAAATTAAAAATTTACATTTTTTTCCACTAAGATGTAGCTTTAGGTCAAAATGTTTCATTTTCTCATCAAATAAAGGAGAAAAAGCACCATAACATTTGCAAAGCAACTTCTCCAGAGTACAGCAATACCCCATATGTGGTAATAAACCACTGTATGAATACACATCAGGGATCAGAAGGTAAGGAGTGCCATTTGGCGAGCAGATTTTGCTGGATTGGTTTTTCTGCACCATGTCGCTTTTGCAAAGCCCCTTGGGTACCAGTGTCAGGTCCGTATTTCACACCGAATAACCACCTCTGTAAATTGAAAGCTGAAGGCATGCCTGGAGAGAAGTACACCACACAAATGTCTGAGGTACAGCTTCAATGTCAGCCAGGAGGAACTGAACTTTATTCAGAACAAAGAAACACACACAGAGAAGACACATGCCCCTCCCTATAGATGTGGGACTTGCTTAAATTCTATTCGCTCCCCAGCTGTAACTTTTCCTATACATTCTTCTGCAGACTCCTCTTTGCATTCCAGGGGGCGGTGTCTTCCATAGGTGTGTCCGACATGAACAAAGAACTTGTTATATATATCAGTATATTACACAAAGAACTGAAATGTATATACATATGTGTGAGGATAATATTTTTCAGACAATATACATAGTAATGATCCCTGACAGTCCCCCCTAAAAATATTATTCTATCCCTGAGTCTTGCCTAGCAACCTACCACTGACCACTCGAACCAGGCGGGTAGGGGTTTTGGATTTCTTCACCAGCTTGAGACGAGCTACTCCTGATGAGTAACCCCCCTTTGTACCTGGACTTCCAAGGTGTCGGAGTGGTCCTAACTTTCCCTATTCTCCTCTGGATACAGGATGGTTGTCTTGATATAATCTATAAACCACTGCTGGTTGTAATATATATATATTAATCCAGTCTACATTTTATTAATGGTAACAACTGTCGCACTGTCACTTACTGTCCTAATGGGACTTTACCCCTGCAGATATGACAGGTCATGGGCAGCACAGTGACCTTCACCTCACACCTTCACATAAAACTCCTCAGATTGTAATTTGCAGCACCGCGGCATATTTACACACATTATAATTATAAACCTCAGACATTATAAACAATAGGGCCTCAGCTAATAACATAATGCTATCACCAATCTCATGCTATCACCCTCAGGTCTCGGGTCCCATCAGTTCATTGCCAGTCCTGTACACCATCGTCTTCTTCTTCTCCTGTCTTCTGCTCTTCACTGACTGTCACCCTCAGGGTAACCCACACAATTGTGGAGTCAGACTACGTTGGTGTCCAGTGGGGGAGTTATTATTACCCCCTCCTGGTCACTTAATTATCAAAACACTTGATCCTGCTGACGGATTCACTCAGGTCTTTGGTCTTTACTTTGCTGATGTCCTCAGGACTTGGTTTGGTCCTTCTCATCTGTCCGACACCGTCTCCTTTAGTTTACGTCATCAGGCTGTACATAGCACCTCATGTTGTGAGCCTGGGGTGAGATCCCACGTAGGCGGATTAGTGGAGTTGTATTGTGACTATCAAACCCTCCGCATCTGTACTCTTCCTCTGGCAAGTTACTTGTCTGGGCGGCCGCTTAGAATTGGGACACTGCCGTCAGTTCATGATAAACGCGTTGTACTGGCTCAGGCTGTGCCTGCCGCATCTCAGTGATAAAGTTCATCGTGTTAAAAGTCTTTTAGTTCATATTTACTGGCACTTGCTGGGGACCCCCAACTCTTGTCAATTGTTAAAATAAATACTAATCTGGTGATAACATCATCCGCATACACTATAAACGTTGTTCTAAGTACATACAATAATGTCAGGCCCTTAAATGACATCAAACACCTTTATATAAGGAAAAACTTCTCTGTTACAATGGACAGCGCACCTAGAAGATGTGTGATTATTGGGTACATTTCATTTGCACTTGGTGATACTTTTTCAGCAGGATTTGTACCTTGATCTCAGCTGATTGCCTGGAACATCTCCACCTCACAGAAAGATACACTGATTCCACATGTTTATCTGACAAGCGTCTTAAACCTATTTTTCTTACTCTAATCTGGTTCGTTCTACCTGGGAAGGCCTCTCAAGGTCGGTTCTCTTCGTGGGAGGCGGGTATGATAAGGTTGGCACCGGTCTGCCAGGACTGTTCTGTAGGCAAATCAAACAGCTCTAACAGAATTTAGCAGCAACAGCTGTAAAAACCTGGGACATACCAATTAGATCATACCAAATCGATCCTTGCAGTCTTGGGGCATATGTGAGGTCATACACCATCAATGCAAAAGCCATCAAGAGTGCCTTGGGTGGTACCGGTTTACCTTCCTTTATCTGTCCACATTCTGTTAGAATCTGGTTCCCACGCCTTCCGCTCCCAGTTGGACTCTTCCTGTGAAGAACAAGCTTTTCATAGCCTAATCAGTAATTGATCTTAATAAGATAATTAACTTGAAGGAGAACATTAAGGCTATGTTCACACGGGGTCTTTTGCCGAGTTTTTTGACGCGGAAACCGCGTCGCAAAACTCGGCAGAAACGGCCCGAGAACGCCTCCCATTGATTTCAATGGGAGGCGTCGGCGTCTTTTTCCCGCGAGCAGTAAAACTGCCTCGCGGGAAAAAGAAGCGACATGCCCTATCTTCGGGCGCTTCCGCCTCCGACCTCCCATTGACTTCAATGGGAGGCAGGAGAAAGCGTGTTTTCTGCCTGCGGCGCTCAATGGCCGCGGGCGAAAAACGGCGCGATCATTGCTATTCACACGGAGTATTTTGGGGGAGGAATATCTGCCTCAAAATTCCGTTTGGAGCTTTGAGGCAGATATTCCTCCCCCAAAATACTCCGTGTGAACATAGCCTTACAATGACAGATTTATTTTAAACGTTCACACTGGGCAGTAACTAAAACTTACAAACTGATTCTTCTTCTTTATATACATATCTATACATACACATATACACTGCACAGACTTCTCTGCTCTAAAATTTCCCTTTCACAACAAAAATAAAAAATAAACAAATAAAAATGTTTTCTAATGGGAATATTCCACTTCTGTACCTTTTTATCTGACGCATGACTCTAATAGTCCAATGCTAAGGCTGGTCCAGAACTTTACATAAAACTTAACCTCAGTATTTAATATTCCCACAACACTTCTTAAATACAGTTATTAAACAAACTAACCTTGGGACAATATCTAGAGAACTGCTGACATCTTATCATTGTACAAACACCAGTTCAATACTTGGGATAACATTGTCCGTCCCCCCCCCCCCCCGTCACTTACACACAAGGTCTGCAGTGGGAAAAATACAGGCCGGGCTTCAGGCCCCCCCTGAGAACAGGTCTACACACATGAGCACTTTGTCATACACTTCTGCCTCGGGTAGTTGTATGTTCTGCAGTCGCTGGGACGGGTAATCTGGCCGGGCTTCACTTTTCACAGGTACCTTTGCTGTTTTACCTATGTCATGCCGTGCGCACATCACGCCGGCTGCTACAAACCTAGTGGTGGCATTATTGTATCCAGGGACAAGCCAATTTACTGATACCTGGCCGCACATACCCTTGTTGTCAGTTCTGTCTTCTCTCCCTCTCTCAATTGGCTTACCCGATGATCCAACAAAGTTCCTACTACCAATGGGCCCATAATTGTGGGCGATGCCAAAAGCGTACCTAGAGCCAGTGTAAATGTCGGCCGTCTTACCTTCTGCCAGGTTACAGCCTCAGCGAGCACCTCCAGCTCCGCTCCTTGAGATGAACAAGAAGGTGAGAGTGGTTTCTGGGTAATTTACCTGGTGCCTCGTATCCCGGCTTGTACATACTGTATAATAAAATCTCTTTATTACAAATTTACATTAAAAACCCATGTCACATATAGATAGAACATCTCAAAGGGGTGGCGTCTTCATCCTCTAAAATAAAACCAAATGTTATACACTTCCCCACACTCATGTGATAATCCAGAATACTTTGAGAATCTCACTTTTATCAGATTCTGCAAATACTTGATTAATACAAAAACAAATAAAAAGAAAACATTCCTAAAAACTTTACATCAAATTAACAATGTCCAGACAATTTTTGTTTTGCCTTCTCCCTCATCTAAATCCATAAAGACTCGTGTGAGTGACGTCACCTCTGCCTCCTGTGTAAATTTGCTGGAGGGGGATGGTCTCTTACACATTTTTAGATCTCCTGAAACCAAATTAATTAACTCAAAACAAACCAAAATTGTACCTCATCAGTCCCTTCACCATTCCCCCCTTTGTGGACTCTGCGAAAGTAATGTAGCAGAGTTCAAAACTACATCTCAACATAACAAAGTCTGGCACTAGTTTAACCCCCTGTAATGTGCAACAGCCTGAAACAAAAATGACTTTTTCCTGACGAAAATACATTTGATCTTCACAATGACATAATTCATGTGTGAAATCAAAAACAAAACAATTGTAGTTAGTTATTCAATAAAACAAAAAATATTATCTCTGATAACATTAATTACTGCAAACCAATAAACTGTATATATAAATAGGGAACGGTGGGGGGCACATACATTTTCAAAACCCTGTGTCTCACAGTATCTAAAGTTTAATACATCTGAATTAACATCAAAACACATGAAATCTGATCACATCATAACACATAAATATCGTTACTTTTATAACCAACAGCGCATGCGCAAAAGAGAAGAAATTTATTTCGGTTTGTACACATTACTGATATATATATATCTCAGCAGTGCATATTGAAATCCCTTTGTCTCATCAGCCCTGCAGACTGCACCCAGTCAGCCCCCCTCCTCCTCCCAAACACAGCACACTACAGGGGAGAGGGAGGGGGGTCACACACTCATTTCTCACAACTTCTCACAGCTTCTCACAATCTTAACACTTTCAATGCCGGCAAAACAACATACGTATCTGCAATCATTCATCACACCATTGTATAGGAATTATCTACGTATCAAACACATCTTTAACCGTACAATCTGTCGGCCACCATCTCTATATTATGATGACGTGTTGTTTCATCAGTGCACTAGACTGGAACTTCTGTAAATAGAAAAAAAACACTACAAATGACAAAATTAACAAGGTGATTATTTCATACTGATTTGGTTGGGCCGGGCGTGGCCACATCAGGGGTGGGTGGTGGGGGCAGCCTCTCCCATTGGAAACACATTGCGCAGCTGTGAAGGGGGGGGGGTTCCCCACCCACAATGAGGACACACTCAACATGAGGTTACGGACACCATTACCGGGCGTCGGCTGGTCCTGTGTTTTCTAATACATATAACATACAATACCTTTCTTATTACTAACTTCCATTCACTTCACCAAATCATGAATAGGATCGGGTGATCCTGATGATTTGAATATGGACCGTAAACCATCCATTCTAACAGTCTATATTATACACGTAACTTATATAACAATTTTCGGTCTACAACTCTCTTGTCTGGCCACTATATTACTTACAATTTAATACACGACTTAACAGTTTTTTTTTTTTTAGTTTTTTTTTTTTTTCAGTTTATACACCCCGCATGCCTTATCACACGACTTATCAGTGTTTCTCACGTCTTATCACACGTCTTATCAGTGCATCATTGCACCCCGCGTGCCCGCGTCTCACGTCTTATCACACATGTACTTATGCCCGCGTGCCTATCCACGACTTATCACACATGTACTTATGCCCGCGTGCCCCTGTATAAGACAGGTTATAATACTATCCACGACTTATCACACATATATATTGTGCCCGCGTATTTTCTATCTAGTCCCTAATTACCCAGAGGATGGTTAGTCGGGCGCGACTAAGGTCTCACAGGTTTTTTACCTCACAGCGGAAAATATCACCTCTGTCGCCTGAGATAGTCCAGGAAATCAACAAAAGGGTTCTACAGATCGCCACAAGACTGTCCACTAACACAGATAAGACGAAGATTTATAAAATCAATTCGCTTACCGTGTTATTGCGGAGGTGATCAAATTCCTTCAGTGGGCAACTTTGAGTTATCTGTTTCACCCTGTGATTGTCGATTGTCCGGATTTTGATATTTCCTCGAGTGAGGTCCCATCTGGGGTGCCAAATGTCAGGTCCGTATTTCACACCGAATAACCACCTCTGTAAATTGAAAGCTGAAGGCATGCCTGGAGAGAAGTACACCACACAAATGTCTGAGGTACAGCTTCAATGTCAGCCAGGAGGAACTGAACTTTATTCAGAACAAAGAAACACACACAGAGAAGACACATGCCCCTCCCTATAGATGTGGGACTTGCTTAAATTCTATTCGCTCCCCAGCTGTAACTTTTCCTATACATTCTTCTGCAGACTCCTCTTTGCATTCCAGGGGGCGGTGTCTTCCATAGGTGTGTCCGACATGAACAAAGAACTTGTTATATATATCAGTATATTACACAAAGAACTGAAATGTATATACATATGTGTGAGGATAATATTTTTCAGACAATATACATAGTAATGATCCCTGACACCAGTACAGTGAAAACTACCCAAAAGTGACTCCATTTGGCAAACTACACCCATTGAGGAATTCATCTAAGGGTGTAGTGAGCATTTTGACCCCACAGGTTTCTCATAGATTTTATTACAAATGGGCAGTGAAAATGAAACATTACATTATTTTCCAATAACACGAAGCATTAGTTCAAAATTTTTCATTTTATCAACAAATAAAAGAGAAAAAGCACTGTAACATTTGTAAAGCACATTCTTCAGAGTAGGGAAATACCCAACATGTGGTCATAAACTTCTATTTGGACGCACAGCAACGCTCTAAAGGGAAGGAGCGCCATTTGGTATTTGGAGTGGAGATTTTACAAGATTCGTTTTTTGCCACAATGTTGCATTGAGCTATAGTACCAGTAGAGTGGTACCCCTGAAAAATGACCCCGTTTTGGAAACTAGATCCCTCAAAGAATTGATCTAGGGGTGTAGTGAGCATTTTGACCGCACAAGTGTTTTGTAAAAATGAGTAAACTACAGATGTTGCAGATTGAAAATTGCCGTTTTCCACACATATGCCATTTCAGTGCCCAATGTGTTGTGCCCAGCTTGTACCACCGTAGACACACATCCCATAAATTGTTAAGTGGGTTCTCCAGAATACAGTAGTTCCCCATATGTGGTCATAAATATCCGTTTGGGCACACTGCCAGGCTTAGTTGGACCACCATTTGTCTTTTGAAGCGCAGATTTTGCTTGGTGTATTACTGGTATTTCAGCTTATAATGTGGGGGCATATGTGAGCTGGGCAGAGTACATCAGGGTATATGTAAGCTGGGCGGAGTACATCAGGGTATTTGTAAGCTGGGCGGAGTACATCAGGGCATATGTAAGCTTGGGTGGAGTGCATCAGGTCATAATAGGATGATGTAATAATGGGGTGAATTAATAATCCATGGATTGGTGTGGTACGCTTTGAACCAATCCTTTATGCACAGGCTGAGTTTATTGGGTATTATACAAAATATCTGCGCTCCAGTGTTGCCTTATATTTGACTTTTTCACTAGCCCTATAAGCCGCACAAGGCCCTAAAGTTTCCTCATCTCCGCTGCATCTACGGGGTCCAGCAAATGACGATGTGGATATTTAGTGAAATTCTACTGGACCTAAAAATGAGTCTGGGCCGTCATTTTGCATCATTTTGCATCATTGCGTTTTGAGAGTCATAACGTGTTATTTTTCCATTGACGGAGCTGTGTGAGGGCGCGTTTTTTGTGGAACGAGCTGTAATTTTTATTGGTTCCATTTTGGGGTACATGCGATTTTTTTTATCACTATTTATTCAATATTTTGGGAGATGAGGAAACCAAAAAACAGCCATTTCAACACCTTTTTTTTTTGGTTTTTTTTAGTGTTCACCATGCAGTATAAACAACTTTATTCTGCGGGGCGATACGATTACAGCGACACCAAATTTATATTGTTTTTTTACGTTTCACTACGTCCCCACAATAAAATATTCTTTTCTAAAAAAATCATGTTTTAGTGTCGCCATATTCTGTCAGCCATAACTTTTTAATTTTTTCGTTGATATTGCTGCGGGACGGCTTGTTTTATGCGTGACGAACTGTAGATTCTATTGGTACCATTTTACATTACTTGCAACTTTTTGATCACTTTTTATTAAATTTTTTTTGAGACAAGATGACCAAAAAATAAAATGCTGTCATTGCTTTTTATTAAAAATTTTTACGGTGTTCACCGTGCGGTAAAAATAATGTGATATTTTTATAGATCAGGCCGTTCCGAACGCGGCGATACTTATTATGTATAGTTTTTTTTTCATATTTACATTTTTATTCTAATAATAAAGGAGTTGATCAGGGAAACAGGGCAAGTGTTGTTTTTATTATTTATTTATTATTTATTAACTTTTATTTATTTATTTTTCTTTCACATTTTTTTTTTAAACTTTTTACTTTTTCTTTTACACTGACCTGGGGACTTGAAGATCTGGTCTTCTGAACCCCGGTACTTGTGTAGTGCAGTGCATCGTAACTTTCATTCTTCATTTGACAGTTAGCGTATTAGGTCCTGCCTCGGGCAGGACCTAATAGGTTACCGTACCTTGGCAACCAGGAAGCCTAGTAACGGCTTCCTGGTTGCCATAGCAACAATCGTGACCCGCGATCCATCGCGGGGGGGTCCGGGTGATACAGAGGGAGCTCCCTCCCTCTGTAAACCACTTCAATGCGGCGGACGTCATTGACAGCCGCATTGAAGGGATTAAATGGCTGCGATCGGCGGTAACAGCCATCACAGCCATTGCAGCGGCATGTCAGCTGTGTATAACAGCTGACAGCCGCTGAAGATAAAGCTCGCACAGCTCCTGTGCTCGCTTTATCTGCAGGGCGTGACTGTACGCCCAAGTGGGGGAACTCACTTAGATTTTGGACGTACAGTCACGCCCGTGTGCGGGAAGGGGTTAATGAAAACATGATCCAGAGTGCTCTCGAGCTCAGACTGAATCGAAGGTTCACCTTCCAACAGGACAATGCCCTAAAGCACACAGCCAAGAAAACACAGGAGTGACTTATTGACAACTCTGTGAATGTCCTTGAGTGGCCCAGCCAGAGCCCTCACTTGAACTCAATCGAACATCTCTGGGGAGACCTGAAAATGGCTGTTCACCGACGGTCCCCAGCCAACCTGACAGAGCTTGAGAGGCTCTGCAGAGAAGAATGGCAGAAAATCCACAAATCCAGGTGTGCAAACCTTGCGGCATCATACCCAAGATTTGCCAATATGTTGTTATGTGTATTATAATAAAGTTTGTTTTATATTCTCATGGTACATAATTGGTGATATGTGTGGTTTATTCTCTGGATATACTATTTGTCCTCACATTTTGCTATAGGTATTAAATCATACCCAAGAAGACTGGAGGCTGTTATCACTGCCAAAGGTGCTTCAACTAAGTACGGAGTAAAGGGTCTGAATACTTGCATACAATGCTATATTTATTTTTTCCTTTTCAATAAATTAGCAAAGATTACTAACATTCTGTTTTCACTTTGTCATTATGGGGTATTGATTGCAGAATGATGGGGGGAAAACTAATTTTTTTTTAATTATATTACAAGGCCTCTGTAAAGGATCTGCCAGGCACAGCTTCTGTGTCAACACCCATAGGTAATCAGTCTGCACCTGCTTCTATGTCTGTGAGACTGACTCCATCTTCCACCACTCAGGATGGCAGGCTTAGGAGTGCGAGAGCTTATCACAGCCTGGCCAGACGGAGCTAGCTCCCGCCCTCTGTCTATTTATACCTGCCTTTCCTGTTCCTCCTTGCTTGTGATTCTTCTCTGTTGGTTTCCTGGCCCTGCTGCAGCTTCTTGTACTACTTATCATCTGCTTGTGATTGACCTTGGCTTTTCTGACCACTCTTCTGCTCTGCGTATTTGTACCTCGCTCATCTCCTGGTCTGACTCGGCTCGTTCACCTCGCTTGTTGCTCACGGTGTTCCGTGGGCAACTTCCCCATTTCCCTTTCTTCTTTGTACCCTTGTCTGTTTGCCTGTCGTGCACCTATTGAGTATAGGGACCGTCGCCCAGTTGTACCCCGTCGCCTAGGGCGGGTCGTTGCAAGTAGGCAGGGACTGAGTGGTGGGTAGATTAGGGCTCACTTGTCTGTTTCCCTATCCCCATCATTACATAAACACAAGCCCATATACCTAGTCTACCCTGGTCCCTGACACTACTATGGACCCCCTTGAGACCCTGGCTCAGCAAATGCAGGGCCTCTCCCTACAGGTCCAGGCCCTGGCTCAGAGGGTCAACCAGCCTGATGCTACCATGGTAGTGCCCCTCACCTCACCTCTTGAACCCCACCTCAAGTTGCCTGACCGGTTCTCAGGGGACCGGAAGACTTTTTTCTCCTTTCGGGAGAGTTGTAGGCTCTATTTTCGCTTAAAGCCCCACTCCTCAGGTCCTGAGAGCCAGCGGGTGGGTATAATTATGTCCCGGCTCCAGGAAGGGCCCCAAGAATGGGCCTTCTCCTTGGCTCCTGACGCCCCTGAACTTTCCTCCGTTGATCTTTTCTGCTCTCGGACTCATTTATGACAAGACTGACAAGACTGCCTTTGCCGAGAGTCAGCTGGTGACCTTACGTCAGGGTAAGAGACCTGTTGAGGAGTATTGTTCTGACTTTAGGAAGTGGTGCGTAGCTTCTCGGTGGAATGACCCTGCCTTAAGGTGCCAGTTTAGGTTGGGTCTGTCGAACGCCCTGAAAGACCTGCTAGTTAGCTATCCCTCTTTTGACTCCCTAGACCAGGTTATGGCTTTAACAGTACGACTTGACCGACGTCTCAGGGAACGACGACTTGAACGTTTTTGTGTTTTCTCCTCTGACTCCCCCATGATGCCTCCCGAGGTTCCGTTGCTTCGTTCTTCCACGGAAGACTCGGAGGTAACTATGCAACTCGGGGCCTCCGTGTCCCCCCAACAACGTAGAGAGTTCCGCAGGAAGAATGGTCTTTGCTTCTACTGTGGGGATGACAAGCATCAAGTGAACAACTGTCCTAGGCGTAAGAATAAGCAGCCGGAAAACTTCCGCGCCTAAGTGATCATCGGGGAGGTCACTTGGGCGCACAGGTATTTCCCGTAAATATGAAACGTAATAAAATCTTGCTTCCCTTTCAGGTCTCTTTTGGTGGTAGGTCTGCTACCGGCAGTGCCTTCGTGGATTCAGGGTCTTCTGCTAATATCATGTCTGTGGAATTTGCTATGTCTCTAGCTATGCCTTTGATTGATTTGCCTAAACCTGTCCCGGTAGTGGGTATCGACTCCACTCCTCTTGCTAATGGTTATTTTACACAGCATACCCCTGTTTTTGAACTCCTTGTTGGCTCCATGCATTTAGAGCAGTGCTCTGTACTGTTGATGCAGGGATTATCGTCCGATTTGGTTTTAGGCCTTCCCTGGTTGCAGTTGCATAATCCCACGTTTGACTGGAATACTGGGGATCTTACCAAATGGGGTAATGAATGCTTGACGTCATGTTTTTCTGTTAATTCTATTTCTCCCCCTGAGGAGGTGAACACGCTACCTGAGTTTGTTCAGGACTTCGCTGATGTTTTCTCTAAGGAGGCCTCTGAAGTGTTAACTCCTCATAGAGATTACGATTGTGCAATCGATTTGGTACCAGGAGCTAAGCTCCCTAAGGGTAGGATATTTAATCTCTCTTGTCCAGAACATGAAGCCATGAGAGAGTATATCCAGGAATGCCTGGCCAAGGGTTACATTCGCCCCTCTACTTCTCCGGTAGGTGCTGGCTTCTTCTTCGAAGGGAAGAAGGATGGTGGTCTTAGGCCATGCATTGACTACCGAAACTTGAATAAGGTCACTGTAAGGAACCAGTATCCCCTTCCTTTGATTCCTGATCTCTTTAATCAGGTTCAGGGGGCCCAATGTTCTCTAAGTTTGATCTACGGGGGGCTTATAACCGTATCCGCATCAAAGAGGGGGATGAGTGGAAGACTGCGTTTAACACGCCCGAAGGTCATTTTGAATACCTCGTCATGCCCTTTGGGTTGTGTAATGCTCCCGCGGTCTTCCAGAATTTCATAAATGAGATTTTAAGAGACTACCTGGGGGTATTTCTTGTAGTGTACCTTGATGACATACTTGTGTTTTCCAAGGACTGGTCCTCCCACATTGAGCATGTCAGGAAGGTGTTCCAGGTCCTTCGGGAAAACAAACTGTTTGCTAAGACCGAAAAATGTGTGTTTGGGGTGCAGGAGATACAATTTTTGGGTCAAATCCTCACTCCTTATGAATTCCGCATGGACCCCGCCAAGGTCCAGGCTGTGGCGGAATGGGTCCAACCTGCCTCCCTGAAGGCGTTACAGTGCTTCCTGGAGTTCGCTAATTATTACAGGAGATTTATTGCTAACTTCTCGTTCATCGCTAAGCCTCTTACGGATCTCACTCGCAAAGGTGCTGATCTCCTCCACTGGCCTCCTGAGGCTGTCCAGGCTTTTGAGGTCCTTAAGAAGTGCTTTATCTCGGCCCCGGTGCTGGTTCAGGCCAACCAAATGAGCCATTTATCGTGGAGGTTGACGCGTCCGAGGTGGGAGTGGGGGCTGTCTTGTCCAAGGGTACCAGGTCCCTCACCCATCTCCGTCCCTGTGCCTACTACTCCAGGAAGTTATCGCCCATTGAGAGTAACTATGATATTGGCAACCGCGAACTCTTAGCCATTAAATGGGCATTTGAAGAGTAGCGCCACTTCCTGGAGGGGGCTAGGCACCAGGTAACGGTCCTTACCGACCACAAGAATCTGTTTTTTCTGGAATCTGCCCAGAGGCTAAACCCGAGACAAGCTCGATGTGCGTTATTTTTTACCAGATTCAACTTTTTGGTCACCTATAGGGCTGGGTCTAAAAATATTAAGGCTGATGCACTGTCGCGTAGCTTCATGGCCAGCCCTCCCTCGGAGGAAGATCCTGCTTGTGTTTTGCCTCCAGGTATAATCATTTCCTCTATTGATTCTGATTTAGTCTCTGAAATTGCGGCTGATCAAGGTTCAGCTTCCGGGAACCTTCCTGAGAACAAGCTGTTTGTTCCCCGGAAATTCCGGCTAAGGGTACATAGGGAAAATCATGACTCCACACTATCTGGTCATCCAGGCATCCTGGGTACCAAGCACCTCATTGCCAGAAACTATTGGTGGCCTGGTTGCCTAAAGACGTTAAGGCCTACATCGCCGCTTGTGAAGTTTGTGCTAGGTCCAAGACTCCCAGGTCCCGACCAGCGGGCTTACTATGTTCTTTGCCCATTCCCCAGGGACCTTGGACCCATATCTCCATGGATTTTATCACCGATTTGCCTCCATCTCAAGGCAAGTCGGTGGTGTGTGTTGTAGTAGACCGCTTCAGTAAGATGTGCCACTTTGTGCCCCTCAAGAAACTACCCAATGCTAAGACGTTAGCTACCTTGTTTGTCAAACACATCCTGCGTCTCCATGGGGTCCCTGTCAATATTGTTTCTGACAGAGGGGTACAATTTATTTCATTGTTTTGGAGAGCCTTCTGTAAAAAGTTGGAGATTGATCTGTCCTTCTCCTCTGCCTTCCATCCTGAAACTAATGGCCAAACTGAGAGGACTAATCAGTCTCTAGAACAATATTTAAGGTGTTTTATCTCTGACTGTCAATATGATTGGGTCTCATTCATTCCCCTCGCCGAATTTTCCCTTAATAACCGGGTCAGTAACTCGTCAGGGGTCTCCCCCTTTTTCTGTAATTTTGGGTTTAATCCACAGTTCTCCTCCGTTTCACCTGGTAGTTCCAACAATCCTGAGGTAGAGGTCGTTCATCGGGAACTGTGCACAGTCTGGGCCCAGGTTCAGAAGAACCTAGAGGCGTCCCAGAGCATACAAATAACTCAGGCAGATAGAAGACATTCTGCTAACCCCTTGTTTATGGTCGGGGATCTGGTGTGGCTATCGTCAAAAAATTTGCGCCTTAAAGTCCCGTCCAAGAAGTTTGCTCCCCGGTTTATAGGGCCGTACAAGGTCATTGAAGTCCTCAATCCTGTCTCCTTCCGACTGGAGTTGCCCCCATCTTTTCGACAAACACGACGTGTTTCATGCCTCCCTCCTTAAACGCTGCTCCTCGTCCTTGTCTCCCTTGAGGAAACCTCTGGTTCCTGTTCTCATCCCTGAGGGGGTAGAATTCGAGGTGGCCAAGATTGTGGACAGCAAGATGGTCCTAGGCTCCCTCCAGTACCTGGTCCATTGGAGAGGATACGGGCCTGAGGAGAGGACTTGGGTACCCGCCCGGGATGTTTACGCTGGGGTATTGGTCAGGAGGTTCCACCTTCGTTTCCCCAATAAACTAGGTCCACCTAGAAAGGGTCCGGTGGCCCCTCATAAAAGGGGGGGGTACTGTAAAGGATCTGCCAGGCACAGCTTCTGTGTCAACGCCCATAGGTAATCAGTCTGCACCTGCTTCTATGTCTGTGAGACTGACTCCATCTTCCACCACTCAGGATGGCAGGCTTAGGAGTGGGAGAGCCTATCACAGCCTGGCCAGACGGAGCTAGCTCCCGCCCTCTGTCTATTTATACCTGCCTTTCCTGTTCCTCCTTGCTTGTGATTCTTCTCTGTTGGTTTCCTGGCCCTGCTGCAGCTTCTTGTACTACTTATCGTCTGCTTGTGATTGACCTTGGCTTTTCTGACCACTCTTCTGCTCTGCGTATTTGTACCTCGCTCATCTCCTGGTCTGACTCGGCTCGTTCACCTCGCTTGTTGCTCACGGTATTCCGCTGGCAACTTCCCCATTTCCCTTTCTTCTTTGTACCCTTGTCTGTTTGTCTGTCGTGCACCTATTGAGTGTAGGGACCGTCGCCCATGTTGTATTCCGTCGCCTAGGGTGGGTCGTTGCAAGTAGGCAGGGACTAAGTGGCGGGTAGATTAGGACTCACTGGTCTGTTTCCCTATCCCCATCATTACAGCCTCAACATAACAAAATGTGAAAAACGTGAAAGGGTCTGAACAGGGGCGTAACTAGGAAAAACTGGGCCCCACACCAAACTTTTGACTGGGGCCCCCCCTTTTCTGGGTATCACACAACCCCCCCTTGTGGATAGTGCCTCCCTATAGATTCTACCACACAGCGCCCCCCTATAGATAGCACCTTACACAGCCCCCTGTAGATAGTGCCATACACAGCCCCCTATAGATAACGCCATACAGCCCACCGCCTGTAGATAACACTATACATCCCCCTGTAGATAACGTCTTACAGCCCCAAATCCCCCCTGTAGATAATGCCATACAGCCCCCCTGTAGATAACGCCATACAGCCCCCTATAGATAACGCCAGGCAGCCCCCTGTAGATAACGCCATAGAGCCCCCCCTGTAGATAACGCCATACAGCCCCCCTGTAGATAACGCCTTACAACCCCCCCTGTAGATAACACCATACAGACCCCCCTGTAGATAACGCCATACAGACACCCCTGTAGATAATGCCATACAGACTCCCCATGTAGATAACGCCATACAGGGTCCCCCTGTAGATAACGCCATACAGACCCCCCATGTAGATAACGCCATACAGACATCCTCTGTAGATAACGCCATAGAGACCCCCTGTAGATAACGCCATACAGACCCCCCTGTAGATAACACCATACAGAACCCCCCTGTAGATAACGCCATACAGACCCCAGTGTATATAACACCATACAGAACCCCCCTTGTAGATAACACCATACAGACCCTCCTGTAGATAACACCATACAGAACTCCCCGATGTAGATAAAGCCATACAGACCCCCCGTGTAAATAATCCCACTCCATAGGATAGGGGATACATGTGTGATCGCTGGCAGCGATAAGGAGAACAGGGGAAGTCCCCCGAAGTTCTCCATGAGAAACCTCGGACTCAGTGGCGTAACTACCGCCGTAGCAGCAGTAGCGGCTGCTACGGGGCCCGCGGCATGAGGGGGCCCGTGTTGCCCGCTGGCACGGGCCCCCACCATGGCCGGAGGCTCCACTAGCAGCCGCTATGGTTGCTACAGCGGGACGCCACTGAGCACTACGGCAGAGCAGGGAGGTATCTCTCCGCTCTGCCATTAACTGATTCACGACCGCTGGCTGTATTTTTACGGCCAGCGGTCAGAGTCCTTAAAACTCGAGCCATAGACTTTCTACGGCTCTGGTTTTAACTTGCTGCCCGCGCGATCGGGCAGCTGAATGTCGGGTCTCCAGTTGTCAGTGACTGCCGGGGACCCTGAGGAGAGGATTGAAGCAGCTTTCGCTGCTTCTGTCTTCTCTGATCACTTGTACACCGCGCTGAATGCGCGCTGTGTACAGGAATAGAGACAGCAGCAGCAGCGCTGTCTCTATTCCTCCCGATGATCGTGTGACTGGTCACATGATCGCCGGGTGCCGTTAGTGGCAGACTGCTGCTGGGTCTTACTAGACCCAGCACAGCCCTATTAGTGACAATCGTCACTATGAGAGGGCTGATTTCCCCTGTAACTGGAGCTGCTGTGCAGCTCCAGAAGAGGCTGGACGCAGCTGCAGGCTTAAGGGAAGCCGACATGACCGTCCTGGTAGGGAAAGGGTTAATGTTACGAGGTCAGGGAAAGTTGAAGGAGCTGAAGGAGGGACGGGGAGGAGTTAAGGGGGGCGGGGGGGCCGTTACTGCGCTTCCCGCTGTTTCTCGGCATTGAGCCGGAAGCAGCGGGAGGAGTAACACACATTAAGCAAAGCTCCCCGTTGCCCGGTGTTTTAGTAATGGCAGAGGCCCTGATTTTAGAGCGGCTGCGCGCCGCTGCTGTGCACCACGGTCCCGGATGGCTGGAGGAGACCGTGGCTGCATTAACGCGGATCCCGGACGCCGTTTCGCCACGTCGGGCACGGCGTTCGGGGTCTGTTGTAAGGGACAGGCTCCCCTCCCCCGGCCCCCCTACGAGCATGGCTATGGCGGCGGGGGGGGAGTCGGCAACAACCGCTCCTGCGCTGGGCAGGCAGAGAGCGGTGGCAGGGGTGACGGCGATGCAGGCTGTGTCGACCCGTCCCTCTCGGCGGTCCCGACCTCCAGAGCGCCTGAGTCCGGAGGTAGTCCCGCGGACACGGCGTCGCAGAGGGAGCCCGATCCCGGACGCTGCAGGCCAGGCAGCTGGGAGGACCGCCCCTTCCCAGGCCCTGCGTCCTGGCAGGAATCCCAGGCCGCGACGGGGTCCGGCGGTAAGCAGGGAGTCGCAGGCTGGGCTCCCTGTCACCCCTCCCCCATCAGATGGAAGATGTCGAGAGCAAGGTACGGCCGCCCCGCATGGTGATGTTCCGGCCAGGGGGCAGGCTTCGTCAGGATCGTCTAGACGGACGACTAGATCTGCAGCGACGTCGAGGCAACAGGTCCGGTCGGAAGTCTGGGTCCCGGCGGTCGGGCGGCAGGTTGCCGGCCCATCGGTCAGCGCGTCCTCATCCCCTTTCCGAAGAGGTCGTTGGGAGGGACAGTCGTCGGCGGGAGAAGAACTGGAGGAAGGTGAACTGGACGTCTATCGTCGAGGTCAGGATGGTCCGGCTGACGGGAACACAGCGCCTGTGCAGCCCGGTGAGTGTATAACTCCATTATTGTCTTATCCAGCGATTTTTATGTCGGGTGTCGGCGGGGGGGCTGCTAGCATAGCATCGGGGGCCGGTAGTGGCGCGGGCGGACGCGACGGAGCGGGTTTGGCAGATTTAGTGGGTTGCTTACGGGAGCTGGTGGGGCGCCTGGATAGGGCCGCGGCGCCGGTAGTAAGGGAAGTGTCCCCTGCGGTAGTTTGGGAAGGCCCCAGGGAAGTGGGATCGTTGCAGGCGCGTCCTGTGGTGGCGGTTAGAGAGGCGGTCGCGGTGTCGGTGCAGACTGAGGCACAGAAGGACGGCGATCGAGTGCGCATGGACGATCGTGCTCGGGGGGAGGTGTATGTTTGTTTTGAGGGTCCGTTGGGGGCGCATTTAAAGCAGGAGGTGCGTGATCGGATCTGGAAAGATGAATATGTTGAAATTTTTTCTCTCTTGCCGCTGGCTAAATTCAATTTGGATAAGAGCAAGCGGGATGAGAGTAAAAAGGACGAGGAGGAACGGCGGCGGTATAGGCTTATCCCGCAGACGTTCGTTAATTGGTCGCAGGCGTTCGCCATATTGGCTAGTGTGATAGGGGAAAAGGCGCCGGAAAATTGTTCGGCGTTATTTTGTTATTTTGATGCTATTGGGGAGGCTCATAGGGCGTATGGGGGTCAGGCGTGGCTGCGATATGATGAGCAATTCCGTCAGCGGAAGGCGGTTCGGCCGGCGATTCGGTGGGACCAGAAGGATATTGCTCTCTGGTTACGGGTTACGGCTCCGGTTAGGCAGCCCTTTCCCGGGAGCGGTGGCCAGGGAGGCCAGACTAGTCAGAGTGGACCAAGCGGCGGGGGAAAGGCGGGGTTTTGCTGGCAATTCAATGAAGGCCAGTGCAAGTTTGGGGCCACGTGCAAGTTCAAGCACGTGTGCTCCGAGTGTAATGGTGCATCACACGGGGCGGCAAAATGTCTGCGGAAAAAGAGGTCCGGGAACCAGCACGGGGCTGGTCAAGGGGGTGTCGCCGGTGAGGGTGGAAAGGATGGCCCCTTATCTAAATGAGTATCCGGATAGGGCGGCAGCTAAGTTGCTTTATGAAGGGTTTAGTGTTGGTTTTGTTATTCCTCCGCCTCCTTATGAGGTTCCGGTTACGCGGAGAAATTTAAAATCGGCTTACTTGCATGCGGAAGTCGTGTCGGAAAAGTTGTTAAAAGAAGTTTCGTTGGGGCGCATGTCGGGGCCATTTGTGGAGTCGCCGGTGAAAGATTTAGTTGTGTCCCCTTTGGGTATTGTCCCTAAACGCGAGCCCGGAAAGTTTCGTTTGATTCAACATTTATCGTATCCCAAAGGTTCGTCGGTAAATGACGGGATTGATCACGAGTTGTGTTCCGTAGTTTATACCTCATTCGATAAGGCGGTGGGGTTAGTGCGGGCTGCGGGTCCGGGGGCGCTGCTAGCAAAAACCGACATCGAGGCGGCGTTCAGGTTGTTGCCGGTCCATCCAGAAAGCCAACGGCTGTTGGGTTGTTTTTGGAATGGGGCCTTTTACGTGGATCGGTGCCTTCCGATGGGGTGTTCTCTTTCTTGTGCATACTTCGAGGCGTTTAGTAGCTTCGTGGAGTGGGTAACGAGGGGAGTATCCGGGGTCGATTCGTTGATCCATTACTTAGATGATTTTTTGTGCGTTGGCCCGGGGGGTTCGCCGGTTTGCGGTAACTTGCTTCATGCCCTGCAGAAGGTGGCGAGGGATTTTGGGATCCCTTTGGCGCCGGAAAAAACGGAGGGCCCGGTAGCGACGATTTCTTTCTTGGGAATCGAAATTGACTCGGTGGCAATGGAGTGTCGGCTCCCGGCGGATAAGTTGGGTGCTTTGAGGCTGGAGGTGCGACGGGCTTGTAGAAGGAAGAAAATGTCGCTGAGGGAGCTTCAGTCGCTGCTGGGGAAGTTGAATTTCGCCTGCCGGATTATGCCGATGGGGAGGGTGTTTGGTAGAAGGTTGGCGGCGGCAACGGCGGGAGTGCGGGCGCCGCATCATTTTGTGAGGCTCAAGGAGGAGCACCGAGCTGATCTTCAGGTTTGGGATGACTTCTTGGGCCAGTACAATGGTCGCTCGCTATGGATGGCCCCAGCGCAGGATACGAGTGATCTGAATATTTTCACGGATGCGGCTGGGGCGGGTGGCTTTGGAGCTTACGGGGGAGGTCCGTGGTGCGCAGGTCAATGGCCGGCTAGCTGGGTGTCCAGTGGATTGACGCGGAATCTGGCCCTGCTCGAGCTGTTTCCCATCGTGGTGGCGGCTACCATTTGGGGGGACAGGCTCAGGGATAAGAAGGTCCGTTTTTACTGCGACAACATGGGGGTGGTGCTTGCCATTAATAACATCACGGCGTCCTCTCCTCCGGTAGTTCAATTGTTGCGACATTTAGTGTTGGTGTGTTTGTCGCTGAACGCGTGGGTGGTGGCGGTGCATGTACCGGGTGTACGGAATTGTGTTGCTGATGCTCTTTCTCGCTCGCAGTGGGACCGGTTTCGGCAATTGGCCCCGGGAGCGGAACGTCTCGGTTTGGCGTGTCCGGATCATCTATGGGATCTGGTATCGGTCCCGTAGAGCAGCTGTTACAAAGGTCTTTGGCGCGCACGACGTGGAGGGCTTATGCTGCTTGTTGGAGGCAGTGGGAGGAGTGGGTAAGAGAGTTGGGTGATGTCAATACGGATAGAGACAGGTTGGTGGCACTTTTGTATTGGTTAGGGGATGCCTGGGAGGGGGGGTTTTCAGTAGCGAAGGTGAACCGGTTTATATCCGCGGTGGCGTTTGGGCTTAAGTTGCGGGGCTTGCGGGATGTATCGAAGGAATTTCTGGTATCGCAGGCTTTGAAGGGGTTGCGCAGAGGTAGGGTGGAGGCGGATAGTAGAAGGCCGGTGTCGTTTGCTTTGCTGGGCTTGTTGGGCGGTTCATTGGCATCGGTATGTCGTTCTTCAGATGAAATGGATTTGTTTCGGTTGGCTTTCTCGTTGGCGTTCTTCGGAGCATTTAGAATAGGTGAGTTGGTGTCGCCAAGTACTAAACAGGCAGGGGGGCTGAGATCTGGGGAGGTGAGCCTTTTTGCAGATCGGTTGGAGGTATGGTTGCGTAGATCAAAAACTGACCAATTAGGGAAGGGAAAACTGATAGTTTTGTTCGCTCTCCCGGGGTCGGTCATGTGCCCAGTAGAGTGCATGCGGGGTTTTACAAAAAACAGGGGGTCTCCAGATTTGCCTTTGTTACGTCATGTGGACGGGTCGTTCTTGTCCAGGTTTCAGTTTGGAGCTGTTTTTAAAAAATGTTTGACGGCGGTTGGGGTTGCGGCAGGCTCATATTCATCTCATTCCTTCCGGATTGGCGCAGCAACGGAAGCAGGGCGCTGGGGGTTGGATGATGAGGGGGTGAGGCGTATTGGTCGTTGGGAGTCTAAAAGGTTTAAGTCCTATGTCCGCCCCCATATGTTGTAATTTTGTTGTTTATGCTTGCAAATGTTATATGGTGGTGCCTAACTGTGTTTTCCGTTTCAGATTCGCCTCCTTGTCTGGTGTGGTTGATGGGTCATTCGTACGTGCACTGGGGGGCTTTGAGGGCGGACGTCCGCCCGGATGGTCGCCAGTTGCGCATTCCGCGACAGGATGCGGTTGTGCATTGGCTGGGGTTTAGAGGTATGTCGTGGAACAGGGTGTTGGCGGAATTCCAGACATATGTGCGGCTTGATAGGGTTCCGGAGGTTTTAGTGTTGCACGTGGGTGGGAATGACTTAGGAGTCCGCCCTTTTCGTGAGTTGGTGCGGGATATCAAACATGATTTGTTGTGTTTGTGGGTATCTTATCCCAAGTTGGTGGTAGTGTGGTCGGACATAGTCCCAAGGAAGCATTGGCGGTTAGCTAGATCGGTGGAGAGAGTCAATAAGGCTCGGATAAAAGTTAACCGGGCGGTGTCCCGTTTTGTGGCAAAGAACGGGGGCATTTGCGTGAGGCATAGGGATTTGGAGTCAGGATTGGGGAATTTCTGGAGGAGTGACGGGGTTCATCTGACCGAGGTTGGCATTGATATTTGGAGCTTGGCTATAGCAGAAGGCATAGAAAGGGCGGTGGTGGTGTGGAGGAACTCACAGGCTTAAGGTGGTCAAGGCCTGTTTCGCGGTGGCGGGGGGAGTCCTTGAGGCCAGTCAGTACAAAATGGTGGGGGGGTCGCATCGGGGGTATGCGTCCCCCAAAAAAGGTACATGGTTGAAGACTTCATCGGGTGTTATCCCTTTGAAGTGGTCTTCTGGTAGAAGGTATGTCACTTGAAGGCTTCATCGGGTGTTATCCCTTTGAAGTGGACTTCTAGTGGTCGGTATATCACTTGAGGGCTTCATCGGGTGTTATCCCCTTGAAGTGGACTTCTAGTGGTTGGAGCCATCTGCAGAGGTGAACGGTGCTTCCGAGCTGGTTTACGGCTGGAGGTAATTAGTGGTTTGCAGATGGCTAATTCGGTGTGTTCTTGAAAGGAACATCTGAAGGGGCTTCAAGGACTTCCTCTGCTCGGGTTAATGTTAACGTTTAATTGTTATTTATGATTCTGACCCATGTTGGGTCATGTGAATTATTAGGAGGAATTCTCTGGTGGATTCCTAACTAGTTATCCGAATGTTTCGGATTTAAATTGTTTTTATAAAACTGTGAAATTAATAAACGGCTGCTGTGGCCATTTCACATCCAACCTCGGTGTCATGTGTCGTTACTAAATGGGGGTGGGGGATAGTATGGTTTAAGGTTAACACACGACTCTACCTAGGCAGGTCAAGAAGAGGCTGGACGCAGCTGCAGGCTTAAGGGAAGCCGACATGACCGTCCTGGTAGGGAAAGGGTTAATGTTACGAGGTCAGGGAAAGTTGAAGGAGCTGAAGGAGGGACGGGGAGGAGTTAAGGGGGGCGGGGGGGCCGTTACTGCGCTTCCCGCTGTTTCTCGGCATTGAGCCGGAAGCAGCGGGAGGAGTAACACACATTAAGCAAAGCTCCCACCCTCCCACCCTTGTTTTGTTACTCCTTAGGTCTTATGTACGTCTGTCTATGAGCGTTTTGTTTTATTTTGTGTGCTTATTTAACATGTTTTTCTTTTTTCCGGAGTAGGTTCTGTTGTCATGGCAGCTGGCGGGGGGAGTCCTTGAGGCCAGTCAGTACAAAATGGTGGGGGGGTCGCATCGGGGGTATGCGTCCCCCAAAAAAGGTACATGGTTGAAGACTTCATCGGGTGTTATCCCTTTGAAGTGGTCTTCTGGTAGAAGGTATGTCACTTGAAGGCTTCATCGGGTGTTATCCCTTTGAAGTGGACTTCTAGTGGTCGGTATATCACTTGAGGGCTTCATCGGGTGTTATCCCCTTGAAGTGGACTTCTAGTGGTTGGAGCCATCTGCAGAGGTGAACGGTGCTTCCGAGCTGGTTTACGGCTGGAGGTAATTAGTGGTTTGCAGATGGCTAATTCGGTGTGTTCTTGAAAGGAACATCTGAAGGGGCTTCAAGGACTTCCTCTGCTCGGGTTAATGTTAACGTTTAATTGTTATTTATGATTCTGACCCATGTTGGGTCATGTGAATTATTAGGAGGAATTCTCTGGTGGATTCCTAACTAGTTATCCGAATGTTTCGGATTTAAATTGTTTTTATAAAACTGTGAAATTAATAAACGGCTGCTGTGGCCATTTCACATCCAACCTCGGTGTCATGTGTCGTTACTAAATGGGGGTGGGGGATAGTATGGTTTAAGGTTAACACACGACTCTACCTAGGCAGGTCAAGTTACAGTGGAAAAACATGGTGTAAAAGAAAGAAAAAAACTATATAAAGTTCCCCAAAGGTCTTCTTTGACCTTTGGGGGACAGACCATAGTAATAAAAAAATAATAAAGTAAAGTGCAAAATAAATTTGCATTGTCTACGGAAAAAAAGTCGCAAAAATCACGTCGTTAGCCCAACAAATTAAAAAGTTATAGCCATTTAACTAACACGTGCTAAAAATGGCTAAACGGTGTCAGGTCCTGAAGGCTCAAAATAGAGCATAAGACATGTATCCCCTATCCACAGGATCTCCACAGGACAGGGGATACATGTGTGATCGCTGGCATTGATAGGGAGAACGGGGGACTGAAAGTCCCCCAATGTTCTCCATCACAAACCTCGGACTTCCGGGGTCTGTGTCGGCAGCTCCGTAGAAATGAATGGAGCGCCGCTCGTGCTTGTGCGCATGCGTGACCAGCGCTCCTTTCATTTTTATTGAGCTGCACAGACGCCGGAAGTCAGAGGTTTGTCATGGAGAAGTTCAGGGGACTTTCAGTCCCCCGTTCTCCCTATCGCTGCCAGTGATCACTCATGTATCCCCTATCCTGTGGAGATCCTGTGGAGAGGGGATACATGTATTTTGTAGGACACACTGTAGGTCGCATTTTTTTGGGAGGGGGGACGCTGTATGGCGTTCCCTACAGGGGGACGGACGCTGTATGGCGTTCCCTAGAGGGGGGGGTGGCTGTATGGCGTTCCCTACAGGGGGCTGTATGGCGTTCTCTACAGGGGGGCTGTATGGCGTTATCTACAGGGCGGCTGTATGGCGTTATCTTCAGGGGGGCTGTATGGCGTTCTCTACAGGGGGATGTATGGCGCTATCTACAGAGGGGGGGCTGTATGGCGTTATCTGCAGGGGCGGGGCTGTAAAAAAGGCACTATCTACAAGGGGGGGTTGTGTGACACCCAGGGGAGGGGGCCCCAGTCAAAAGTTTGCTATGGGGCCCAGTCTTTCCTAGTTACGCCCCTGCTCGGACTTCCGGCGTCTGCACAGTTCAATAAAAATGAAAGGAGCGCTGGTCACACATGCGCACAAGCGCGACTGATGCACAAGTCATTTCTATGGAGCTGCAGACAGACCCTGGAAGTCCGAGGTTTGTTATGGAGAACTTCTCCTTATTGCTGGGCATCCCAGTGATCACACATGTGATGCATGTCTTTTGTAGGAACAACCCTTTCAGTGGCGTCGCGCTGTAGCAGCCATAGCAGCTGCTAGCGGAGCCACCAGCCATGGGGGGCCCATGCCGGTGGGTGGCACGGGCCCCCTCATGCTGCGGGCCTCGTAGCAGCCGCTACGGCTGCTATAGCGGTAGTTATGCCACTGGGTCTGAAGACTTTCCGAATGCACTGCACATATTTAACTATTTGGATTATTAAAGAATATATCATGATCTTCCTAGCAGATCTGTCACCTCTGTTTACTTACCTCTACACCATATATATATATATATATATACATACATATATGTGTATAAAGAGGAAGTTAACTAATGCAGTCTTTTCACATTAACTGACTACTCTGTGTTTGCACATAGTGTGGAAATATAGAGCAAGAAAAGCACATTTAGAAACTGAATTAACGGTTTAAAAGGACATTGCACCACTGTAGTTAACCAATTCCTAAACTAAAGACAATTCAAACATAATGTACTACTGCTACTTTCAATTTATATAAGAAATGATTATGGACAAATGATTAATAAATTGTTCTAGGCTACTTGCATACTACTTTTAAGAATTATACGGATTGCAGAAAAAGATAACCAGGAAGTGTTGGTGGTAGGGGGCTTTCCCACAGGATTAGGTATGGCCCAGTAATCCTGCCAGTGCCCATTAGCTTATTACCGGCTACAGTTTAACCCCTTCCCTCTTTGGCAACTTTTGACCTTCCAAACAGCTAATTTTTCAAATCTGACACGTGGTAAAAAATTCAGAATGCTTTTACCTATCCTAGCGATTCTGAGATTGTTTTCTCGTGACACATTGGACTTTGTTACTGCAAAATTTGCTCGATACATTCAGTATTTAGTTGTGAAAAACGCCAACATTTTCCAAAAAAATTCAAATATTTGCATTTTTCTAAATTTAAATGTATCTGCTTGTAAGACAAATAGTAATACCACACAAACTTGTTGCTAGTTAACATCCCCCATATGTCTACTCTAGATCGGCATTGTTTTTTTGAACATCCTTTTATTTTTCTAGGACGTTACAAGGCTTAGAACTTTAGCAGCAATTTCTCAAATTTTCAAGAAAATGTCAAAAGGCTATTTTTACAGGGGGAAGTTCGGTTGTGAAGTGGCTTTAAATGCCTTATATATTGGAAACCTCTAATAAGTCTGTAAAGGATCTGCCAGGCACAGCTTCGGGGTTAACGCCCATAGGTAATCAGTCTTCACCTGAGTCTATGTCTCTGAGACTGACTCCAGCTTCCACCACTCAGGCTGGCAGGCTTAGGAGTGGGAGAGCCTATCGCAGCCTGGCCAGACTCAGCTAGCTCCTGCCCTCTGTTTATTTATACCTGCCTTTCCTGTTCCTCCTTGCTTGTGATTCTTTCCGTGTGGTTTCCTGGCCCAGCTACAGCTCCTACTATTTGATCCTGCTCCATACTGACCCTGGCTTACTGACCACTCTTCTGCTCTGCGTTTGGTACCTCGTGCTCTCCTGGTTTGACTTGGCTCGTTCACCACTCTGTTGCTCACGGTGTTGCTGTGGGCAACTGCCCCTTTTCCCTTTGCTTTGTATTCCCTTGTATGTTTGTCTCGTGCACTTACTGAGCGTAGGGACCGCCGCCCAGTTGTACCCCGTCGCCTAGGTCGGGTCGTTGCAAGTAGGCAGGGACAGAGTGGCGGGTAGATTAGGGCTCACTTGTTTGTTTCCCTACCTCCGTCGTTACAAAGTCACCCCATTTTAAAAACTCTACCCCTCAAAGTATTCATAACAACATTTAGAAAGTTTCTTAACCCTTTAAACGTTTCACAGAAAATAAGGCAAAGTAGAGGTAAAATGTACAAATTGCATTTTTCTATTGCAGAAATCCATTTTTAATCCATTTTTTTTATAACTCGGAAAGTTTTACCAGAGAAATGCAACTCAATATTTATTGCCCAGATTCTGCAGTTTTAGTAAATATCCCACTTGTGGCCCTAGCATGCTAATGGACTGAAGCACCGGCCTCAGAAACAAAGGAGCACCTAGTGGATTTTGGGGCCTTTTTTTTATTAGAATAAATGTTGGGCACCATGTCAGGTTGTCAGGTTTGAAGGGCTCTTGCAGTGCCAAAACAGTGGAAATCCCCCAAAAGTGACCCCATTTGGGAAATTACACCCCTCAAGGAAATTATCTAGAGGTATAGTGAGCATTTTGACCCCACAGGTTTATTGCAGGAAATACTGGAAATAGGCCGTGAAAATTAAAATCTAAATGTTTTCAAAGAAAATGTTGGTTTAGCTAATTTCCACGAGGACTAAAGGGGAAAAAGCACAAAAACATTTGTAAAGCAGTTTCTCCCGAGTAAAACAATACCCCACATGTGGTCATAAACGGCTGTTTGAACACACAGCAGAGCTTAGAAGGGAAAGAGCGCCATTTGGCTTTTAGTACTCAAATTTAGCAGGAATGGTTTGCAGAGGCCATGTCACTTTTGCAAAGCCCCTGAGGGGACAAATCAGTGTGACCCCATTTTGGAAAACATTGAGGAAATTATCTAGGGGTATAGTGAGCATTTTGACAACACATGTGTTTCATAGAATTTATTAGAATTGGGTAGTTTTCTCAACAAATAATGGAAAATAAATCCCCAGCATTTGAAAAGCAATTTCTCCCGAGAATGGCAATACCCCATATGTGGTCATAAACTGCTGTTTGGGCACAAAGTAGGGCTCAGAAGGGAAGGAGCGGCATTTGGCTTTTGGAGTGTAGATTTTGCTGGATTGGGTTTTGGGCGCTATGTAGCATTTGCAAAGCCCCTGTGGGAACAAAACAGTGGAAACCCCCAGAAGTGACCCCATTTTGGAAACTGCACCCCTCAAGGTATTCAGCTAGGGGTGTAGTGAGCATGTTATCCCCGAAGGTGTTTTGCAGAAATTAGTGTGCACTCGATGTTGCAGAGTGAAATTATTTTTTTCCATAGATATGCCAATATGTGGTGCCCAGCTTGTGCCACCATAACAAGACAGCTCTCTAATTATTATGCTGTGTTTCTCGGTTTTAGAATCACCCTAGATGTGGCCCTAATCTTTTGCCTGGACATTCCACCAGGCTCAGGAGTGAAAGAGTACCATACGAAATTTAGCAAGTTATAAAGTATTGGTTCACAAGTGCAGAGGCTCTGATGTGAAGTAATAAAAGAAACTCCTGAGAAGTTACCCCATTTTGGAAACTACACCCCTCAAGGCATTTATTAAGGGGAGTAGTGAGCATTTTGACCCACAGGTCTTTTCCATAAATGATTGCGCTGCGGATGGTGCAAAGTAAAAATCTTAAATTTTCCCTAAATATTCCATTTCAGTGGCAAATATGTTGTGCCCACCTTGTGCCACTGTAGATACACACCCCAAAAATTGTTAAAAGGGTTCTTCCGGGTATGGCGATGCCATATATGTGGAAGTAAACTGCTGTTTGGGCACGCTGTAGGGTTCAGAGGGGAGGGATCGCCATTTGGCTTTTGGAGCGTGGATTTTGCATGGTAGTCGTTTTGTTTATAGTATTACTGGTATTTCAATTTATAATGTGGGGGCATATGTAGGCTGGGAAAGTACATCAGTGGCATAGTCAGGTGGTATAATAATGGGGTAAAAAAAAACAATAAAATAATACATAGATATTATGCTGTGAAGCAATTCTTTATGCACAGGCCAGTGTCGCCCTGATAAATGTTGTAGTTTCTTATCCCCCTTATGGTCCACACGCCGCACCTTTGCAGCTTGGGGAATTTAGCTGGGAAAGTGTTGTCCTGGTATAATACAGGCTCCCTAGCTTCCAGAAAAAATGTTTGGGCCCTACCGTTCCTGGCTCCCTAATTTTAGGGTCTTGATAATTCGCCTCTTGAAACAGAAGAAATGATTCCCCTCGGGCCAGCACAACTGCATATTTTTTCTTTCCTGGTTTATTGGAGCCTTAACTAATTTTATTTTTTGATAGATGTAGTGGTATGTGGACTGTTTTTTTGCGGGACGAGCTGTAGTCTTTATTCGTATTATTTTGGGGTACATGGGACTTTTTGATCACTTCTTATCCTATTTTTTGGGAGGCCAGGTAATCAAAAAACTGCAATTCTGGCATAGTTTTTTAGTTTTTGTTTTTATACAGCGGTCACCATGCGTTATAAATGACATGTTATCTTTATTCTGCGGGTCTGAGTCCGCTGATACCAAATTTATTGCACTTTTTTATGTTTTACAATGTTTTGCGCAATAAAAATACTTTTGTAAAATGAATGTATTTTTTCTTTCGCCAAATTGTGAGAACCATAAAGTTTTAATTTTTTAGTCAACAGAGCTGTATGAGGGCTTGTTTTCTACAAGACGAGCTATAGTTTTATACGTACCATTTTGAGATACATGCGTCTTTTTGATCACTTTTCATTCCAGTATGTGTAGGGCAAAGTGACGAACAAACAGAAATCCTGGTATCGTTTTTTAAGTTTTTTGTTTACGCCGTTCAACGCGTGGAATAAATAAGATAATATTTTTTATAGTTAAGGCCATAATGGTAGTGGTGATACCAAATATGTTTGGTTTATTTATTATTTACAATGATAAATGACTTGATAAGTGAAAAAGGCAAATGTATTTTATTACTTGAAACTTTTATTATATGTTTTAAAACTTTATTTTTCAATTGTTTTTTTACACTTGTTTATACCACTAGGGGACTTGAAGGTCCAACTGTCTGATTTTTGTTTTTTTCTAATACATTGCACTACCTGTGTAGTGCAATTTATTAGATCTGTTAGTCATTCACTGACAGCAAGCCGATTAGGCTTTGTCTCGCGGCGGGGCCTAATCGGCTTCCGTAATGGCAGAGCAGGAGGCCATTGTTAGGCCTCCTGTTGCCATAGCAGCAGTTGGAAGCCCTGATTGCATGGCAGGGCTGCCGATCTGCTAGCAACCCCTAAGATGCACCAATCACATTTGATCCCTGCATCTACGGGGCTAATGTCAGGGATCAAAGCTAGCTCCGATTCCTGCCATTACAGGTTGATGTCAGCTGTAACATACAGCTGACATCCACCGCTGATGACGCCGGCTCAGCTCATGAGCAGGCGCCATCTTGCCGTCGGCTACGAAAGCCTTTCAGGCCCCACCTGCTATGCAGACCTGGAGGCCAGTATTAGGCCTCCGGTTGCCATTGCAGCCACTGGAACCCCAGCAATTTCATTGCTTGGGTGCCGATGAGCTGTAAACACCTTAAACGCAGAGATCGCAGAGATCGCAGTTGAACGCTGCATTTAAGGGGTTAATGGCAGGGATCAAAGCTAATTCCGGTCCCCACCATTACAGCCAGATCTCAGCTGCAATACACCGCTCATGCATTTGTCGTATGGATAAAATGCATGGAAGCACTAGCTTTCCATGACGTATCCATACGGCAAATGTCGGGAAGGGGTTAAAGCTGTTTATAGTCAATGAAGTTAACTCGTTGTAAAATAGCAGTTAACTTCCCTAAAGTTGTGCTGATGTAGTTGCACAACATTTTTTATGGATCTATACAATGTATCCCCTTCAGAGGATACAAGGGTGTGATATCAAGACACGTTTCAGTTAAATACCCTAGCATATTGCCCAAATAATATCGTCATATACATAGTCGAGTCAGATTATTATGACCACCAGCTAAGATCCAGAGTAACCGCCGTGTGCAGCACTGACAGCAGCTAGACGTGTTGGGAGTGACTCAATAAGGTTGCTCGTTGGTTGTTTCAGGTATATGAAGCCATACTGACTGTAGTACATACCACATTTGCTGGAGGGTGCGTGAGGGAGGATCCATAAAGCGAACAAGATGATCAAAGTGGTCCCACAGATGCTCAATTTGGTTTAAGTCTGACGAATTATGGGACCAGGAATGTACTTGCAAGTCTTGGTCGTGCTCTTCCAACCACTGTTAAACATTTCTAACTGTGCAACATGTCCCATTGTCTTGCTGGAAGATTTAATCTACCCCAGGGAAGACAGCATGTATGGGTGGACGTGATCTGCAATGATGGAATCCCCAGACCCAGGGGCTTAACTAGGAAAGACTGGGCCCCATAGCAAACTCTTCACCGGGCACCCCGTGGGTGCCACAAGCAGCCCCCCTCATAAATAGTGCCCCCTGTACAATGTGCCATACAGCCCCCCTGTAGACAGTGCTATATAGCCCCGTCTATAGTAAGTGTCACACCCCATTTGTAGATAGCGCCCCCACCACCCCCTTGTAGATAGTGCCATACAGCCCCCTGTAGATATCGCCATAAAGCCCTCACGTATATAGCGCTTAACAGCTCCCACTGTATATAGAACCGCACAGCCCCCTCCCTTGTATATAGTGCCACACAGCCCGCCCTTAGTAGAAAGTGCAGCACAGCCCCCCATTAGTAGAAAGTGCCACACACAGAACCCTGTAGGTTGCGCCACACAGCCCCGTGTAGATAGAGCTACAGCCCTCCCCCTTGTAAATAGTGCCATACAGTTCCCCCATATGTAAAGTGCCACACAGCTCCCCCTTGTGTACAGTGCCACATGGCCAAGCTTTGTGTATTGCGCCACACAGCCCCCCCCCCTTGTGTATAGTGCCACAAAGCAATGGTGCATCCGAGAAAGTTGTATCAGCCAGGGAGATGTCACTCAAACATGGACAGGTGGGTTTGGAGGCAGGACTATGTGACTCTTCAGGATAGCGGCACCGCCCCATGACCCTTTAATGAGTAATTAGCATATAGTGTGCGCCATTGTAAAAGTGGATTTTAAGGATTTTGCTGCATCTGAAAAAAATATAAAAGGGAATGTTTGGAAATACTGTCAGGTCATGTATTACGGCATGGTGGAGGTTCACGGGGTTAAAACTACCTGACAGATTCCCATTATATATACAATGAATTGAGAAAACTTCCATCTGCCCTGCAATTTTGTTATTATAAATATATCCTATATAATTACAGATCCAGAACCAAGCTCCGACATATATATACAGTACCACAACCAAGCTCAATACATATATACAGTACCACAACCAAGATCAGTACATAAATACAGCACTAGAACCAAGCTCTGAAATATATACAGCACCAGAACCAAGCTCAGTACATATATACAGCACTAGAAAATAGATCAGTACATAAATACAGCACTAGAACAAGCCCATACATATATACAGCACCAGAACCAACCTCAGTACATAAATACAGCACCAGAACAAACCTCAGTACATAAATACAGCACCAGAACCAACCTCAGTACATAAATGCAGCACTAGAACCAAGCTCAGTACATAAATACATCCCCAGAACCAAGCTCAGTACATATATAAAGCAACAGAACAAAACTCATTACATATATACAGCACCAAAACCAATCTCATACGTATATGCAGCACCAGAACCAAGCTCAGTATTTACATACAGCATCAGAACCAAGATCAGTACATATATACAACACCAGAACAAATAGAGCTCAATTTAGTGCAACCCCTGCCATATAGGTTTGTACGGCGTAAAACTACAGCTCCCAGCATGGCCCGAACAATGGTATGGATATGTGTAACGTCCGTGGTCGCTGACCACGAACTTCTTCCATCCAGTCAACGCCCTTCTCTCCAGAGATGTCTGCACATACGGCCCTCCTGTTCCACAGTGACCACCAGGGTGAGCTCGCGAGCTCAGTCCATACTTAAGAAGCCAAAGCGCACGCATGCTGGAGATTGAGCTAATTGCTCCCAACGTCATCTTCTTTCCTCCATCATCCCGACATTTCTCTACAGTTATCGCTGGAGGTGGACGCATCCTCTGTCGGCTCTGCTGCGCTACTGTTCCAGAGAGGTTCCAAGGGCATGTCGATGGCATGTGGATATTTCTCTAAGCTCTTCTGCAGAACGCAACTACTCGATTGGGGATCGGGAGTTACTGCCCATCAAGTTGGCCCTGGAGGAGTGGAGACATCTACTAGAGGGCGCAGCTCATTCCATCCTGATTTTTACGGACCACAAGAAACTCACCTACCTCCAGATGGCCCAATGACTGAATCCTCGTCAGGCCAGGTGGTCGCTGTTCTCTACCAGGTTCCAGTTTGAGCTCCATTATCGCCCGGCCGATAAGAATGTGAGGGCTGATGCCTTGTCCAGGTATTTCGAGACAGAGGACACCATGGAGATGCCACAGAACATTATTGATCCGTCTTGCATTGTCTCTGTCAATCCCCTGCAAGTTGGGGACATTCCTCCTGGGAGGACTTTGGTGCGCCTGGCTGACCGAGGGAGAATCCTCCGCTGGGGACACTCCTCTAGACTGGAAGGTCATGCGGGACCCGTTAGACCCGAGATCTGATTGCCCGCCATTTTTGGGGGCCCACGCAGCCCAAGGACATTTTGGACTTTGTTTTGTCCTGCTTAGTGTGTGCAGCTTACAAGGTCGCTCACTCCAGACCTGCTGGCCTGCTCCAGCCATTGCCTGTGCCAGATGCTCCCTGGCAGCATAAAGTTATGGACTTTATTAGTGACCTGCCTCTCTCTGCTGGACGTAGTGCTGTCTGGGTGGTGGTGGATCGATTTTCGAAGATGGCCCACTTCGTTCCTCTGACCGGTCTTCCTTTTGCTCCTCTACTAGCCAAGCTATTCATCCAACACATCTTCCCCCTGCATGGTTTACCGCAACATATTGTGTCTGATCGGGGGGGGGGGGGGTTCAGTTCACCTCGAAGTTCTGGAGAGCCCTCTGCGGACTTCTAGGTGTAAAGTTGGACTTTTCCTCGGCCTACCATCTTCAGTCCATTGGTCAGTTGGAGAGGATCAATCAGATCTTGGAGAACTACTTACGCCACTTCATCTCCAAGCAGCATGATGACTGGGTGCAGTTGCTTCCGTGGGCTGAATTCTCATACAACAATCACACCAGCGAGTCCACACAGAAGACACCATTCTCCATTGTCTACGGCCAACACCCACAAATTCCTCTCCCGGTGCGTAAAACGTCTGAGGTACCAGCTGCTCACACGACTTTTAGTAACTTTATGCAGATCTGGCAGCAGACTCGATCCTCCATCCTGCTTGCGGTCGACCGCATGAAACAGATGGCGGACAAAAGGAGAAGAGAAACTCCTCAGTTTCTTCCTGGCACAAAGATCTGGCTGTTCTCCAGGAATATTCAACTGAAGGTGTCGTCGTACAAATTTGCTCCCAGGTTCCTCGGACCCTTCGAGATCCTACAGCAGATCAACCCTGTCACCTATAAGTTTCCGCTGCCTCCTACTCTCAGTATCCCCAACTCCTTCCATGTCTCCCTCCTGAAGCAAGTGGTTCTGAACCACTTTACCAAGACTCCTAGCCCTGCAGTTGCCTCCAGTAGTCCTTGAGACACTTTCGAGGTTAAGGAGATCCTAGACATTAAAAAAGTAAGAGGAAGAACCTTTTATTTAGTAGATTGGAAGGTCCAGGAGATGTCCTGGAAGCCAGAAGGGAATCTCAACGCTTCTACCCTCATTAAGAGGTTTCTCTCTTGTTCTGGTCCCAAGAGAAGGGGGCGTAACAGGGGGGATATTGTAACGTCCGTGGTCGCTGACCACAAACTCCTTCCATCCAGTTGACGCCCTTCTCTCCAGAGATTTCTGCACATACGGCCGTCCTGTTCCACAGTGACCACCAGGGTGCGCTCGCGAGCTGTGTCCAGACTTAAGAAGCCAAAGTGCACGCATGTGGGAGATTGAGCTGATTGCTCCCAGAGCACCCTGGGCTATAAGAAGGTTCCAGCCCCATCCTCCCATGCCTGGGCGTTGTTGTCGTATCCTAAGTTTGTCTTGCAAATTGCCCCCTAGTGTTTCCTTCTTCCAGTGTTCCCTGTTCCTGTATCCTGTAGCCTGTATCCTGATCTAGTGCTGTGCTGAGCTGTAGCCGTGCTGTGCTGTATACCATGCCTGTCCTGCTACTCCACGCCTGACTTCTACCTGCTGCCTAGTCCCAGCCAAGCCTGCCTTGCTACTGTCCGAGCTGCCACAGGTACCCTATATGAACTATAGACTCTGACCTGCACCCTGCTGGCCAGTGGATCCACGAACCCTATGTAACAATATGCTGGGAGATGCTTTTTCACAAAAAAAATCATACCATTATCATCACGCTGCAGATCACACAGTGACTACATTACTCATTAGAGGCAGAATAAACATTTACATTAAGTGACTCATCGGTGACGTCTTAAATTCTAGTTATTTTCTTCTCCCTCCGGTCCAGACATCTATGATGGATTTCTACCGGCCATGACCCATTTCTGCAGTTTTCCGCTCAGATGTCTTCAGCTTCTCACTTTTAAAACATTTCTGCACCTACAAACGAAGTTAAAACTCTCAACACCTCTAAATATAATAAAGCACCATACACTGCACCTCTAACTATAATAGCGCCATACCCTGTGTCCCTGATTATAATAGTACCATACACTGTCACACACACCGTGCCCCCTGTAGATAGTGCCCCCATAGCCCCATGTAGATAGTGACCCCATAGAGCCTCTGTAGATGGTGACCTACATAGAAGCCCCTGTAGATAGTGTCCCACATACAGCCCTCTGTAGATAGTGCCCACTTATGGACTCCAGAACTGCAAGGCAATAGTGCTAACCACTGAACCACCATGCTGCCCTACATATAGCTTCCCCTATAGACGTATAGCCCACCTCTGTAGATAGTCTCACATATAGCTCCCCTGTATATAGTGTCCCACATATAGTCCATTGATGTAGACAGTGCCCTACATATAGCCACCCCGTCGCTAATGCCCCAGAGATAACCTAGTCCTGTATATAGTGTCCCACATATAGCCCACCCCTATAGAAAGTGCCCTAAAAAATAGCTCCCCTATAGATAGTGCTCTACATATAGCCCACCCCTGTATAGTGTCTCACATATAGCTCCCCCTGTATATAGTGCCCCACATATAAACCCCTCTGTAGATAGTGCCCCACATCCCCACATATAGACCCACCTGTAGTTAGTGGCCCACATATAGACCCCCCTGTATATAGTGGCCCACATTCCCACATATAGACCCCCCTGTAGATAGTGGCCCACATCCCCACATATAGACCCCCCTGTATATAGTGGCCCACATATAGACCACCCCTGTATATAGTGTGCCAAATATAGACCCCCTGTATATAGTGGCCCACATCCCCACATATAGACCCCCTGTAGATTGTGCCCCACATCCCCACATACAGACCACCCCTGTAGTTAGTGGCCCACATCCCCACATATAGACCCCCCTGTATATAGTTTCCCACATATAGATAACTCCCCCCGTAGATCGAGCCCCCACTATAGATAATGCTACTCACAGTTTTATGAGTAAAAAAACCTTTACATACTCACATGATCCCGTTCCCACGCTGTCCGCTGGCAATGCAGACCTGCTCTCTTCTGAGCAGGTCTGCTGGAGCTGAATGACGCATCGTTCAATGACGCTGATTGGCGAGGCAGAATGACTTGCCTCATCAATCAGCGTCTTTCAAGCACGGAAGCGGCGCGATGACGTCATCGCGCCGCTAGCCAATCAGCGTCATTGTAGGGTGCTGAATGGTCGGACCTGGCCATTCAGCGCTAATGCATGTATTTGGCTGTCGCTAGCACCGGGCCCCCTCCGGTGCTAGCGATGCCTATGGGCATGAGAGGGCCTGTGTTGCCCGGCCTATACTTGTTGGAGGCTCGGCGGCGCGGGCCCCATAGTAGCAACGCTACCGCTGTAGCAGCCATAACGGCTGCAAGCAGCATCATCGGGCATATGGGGGGGGGCGTGTCGGCTGGCGACACGGGCCCCCTCAAGCCGCGGGCCCCGTAGCAGCCGCTATAGCTATGGTTACACCACTGCCCATACCATAACACAGCCGCCAACAGCTTGTGTTGCGGGCTGTTTGCTCTCTGATGTGTCTCGCCTGACACGCCAACGTCCATCCGTTCGATTCTCATCGAAGAAGGCAACCCTTTCTAATCAATCATCGGTGGTCCAATTCCGATACTGCCGTGCAAATGGAAGCCTTTTTTTCCCGATGCACTTTTGTTAGCATAGGTGCAGTGACCATCCATCAGCTTCGGAGCAGGATTCGCTGAACTTTTGTTTTGGACACACATCTGGTAGCCCCTGGTTGATTTTCATGGTGAGTTGCTCCACTGTAGCGTGTCGCTCGCACTCGCGAACCTTCGTAACCGACGTTCACCTCTCACATCAATGGCACGTGGTGCTCCGCAGTTTCCACGTCAGTTATTCCCAATGGTGCCATTCGTCCATTAACGATACACTTTCATCACAGCAGCATGCGAACAGTTCACAAACTGTGATGTTTGAGAAATACTAACACCCTTGGCCGGAAAGCCAATAATCATCCCTTTTTGCAACTCTGATAAATAGCCCCTTTTACGCATGACAACAACGAGTGATATGTCTTCAAACAGCCTATCGCACATCTTATATACCCCCCAAGCCAGCCCACGACATATCACTTCCTTCATGGGCTATGCAGTGCCGACATCGAAAGCAGGAGATGGTAATAATAATGTAACTCAACCATGTAGCTTAATAATAATGTAGCCATGCCAAAATACTATTACTTTATGGTGCTCAAATAATGCCACCATGCAGTGCACAAATAATACCGTTGGACCCTTAAATATAAATCTGTGCTCAATTATACAACTATCCTATGTACAAATAATCCCATCAGCGTCGTATTGGTCCTAGGCTCAGATGCAATTCTGCCCCTTGGGGGACAAAACTATATGTTTTCTCAACCCACCAATACAAGTAAACTGTGTAATCCCATTATAATTGAAAATTAACCATACTTGCCTCACCTCAGGTAATAATGTGAACTTTTGAGAATAATCTATGTCCTATTGATCTAATTTAGACTGACCTCTCTTTGGACTGACCCAAATAAATTATGCATTTCTTTTTACATTATGAATTATGTATACAGTATGTCTCTACAATTATTGATCGGATTAACTATACTGCACTGTACATATTTCTACAATGAATACCCTAAGTTTATATCTGTATTATGACTTCATTATTACGTTTTTCAGTGTTGCGCTTTCACATTAATATTGTGTTTTATGTACTTAGCAATTCATATTGCTATTTTGGGTGCTTTGTTCACGATTATGTAGTATAATTATTGGTATTCTTCAGGGGCTACAATCTCCAAGTCACTAGGAACATACCAACCCTAATGGGTCTTACTCAGGGCTGGCCTTTGGGGTTTGTGACCTGTTCCCTCACGCAGGGTGCATCACTCCAGCAGGTGGAAGGAGGTGCTGTGCTGTCTCCCTTCCCTTGCTTGTGTTTCTGAATCACCCGTGTCGCCCGCCAGGACGTCCCCCCCCATGCCCGGTAGCGCCACTAGCAGCCGCTATTACTGCTACAGTGGTAGCGACGCTACATTCAATAGTATCTGCGTCCTTAGGATGCAGATACCATTGAATCCAATGGTAGAGCTGGGAGGTATCGCCCTGCTCTGCTATTTACTAGGCTACAGGTCGTCCGGCCTACAGCCTATCAAGTGCAGGAACAGAATCCCTGCGCTGGCCGACATGATTACCCTGGACTATAAGAAAGGTCCTGCCCTTATACTCCTTGCCTGAGCATTGTTTGTATTCCTCTGTTAGTCTTGCAAATGGTCCCTTAGTTGTATCCTGTTCCCAGTGTTCCCGTGCCCTGCTACCTGTATCCAGTGTCCCGTGCTGTATATGTTCCTGTGCCCTTTATAGTGTTGGAGTCATGTTGTGCCGTCTGCTGTGTTACACCACGTCTGGTGTCATCTGCCATGCTTTGCATCATCTGCCGTCAAAATCCCATCTGTGTCTAAGCCGCTGTCACTGTCTGGACTATTACGGGTACCCTTGTGCTGGACTTTGTATATACTTGGTACACTGTTGTTTGGCCAGCTGCTATCCAGCTACGGTGGTGCTGCTCAGTGGGTCCACATACCCACAGATTGTGACAAGTATTTTGGGAAAAAGTCTGTCTCAAATGTTATTGATGTGGAGAGAGCACATAGGGTGCCCTTGAAAGCAAGGGTGCCATTGAAAGCCTCACCTAGGCCGATCCTAATTAAGTTGCATAGTGCAGGGGACATAGACTATCTGCTCAGAGCGGCAAGGAATAAATCTGATCTGACCTATAATGCTGGCAGGATTTCCCTCTATCCAGATTATTCCCAGGCTACAATTAAATGCAGAATTACATTTTCTGAAGTTAAAAATAGTCTTAGGAAAGCTGGTATTCAGTACTCTCTGCTTTTTCCGGCCCGTCTCCCAGTAGTCTATGAAGTTCTTATTGTATTTTTTGATGCTTTTTTTTTTCCCTCTTCTCTTTTCTCAGTTTTTTACGTTATGAAGGTACTATCATAGAATGTTAGAGGTCTAGGGCATAGATTAAAAAAAAATGTGCTGTTTTTAATTTAATTAGAAACTATCTTCCAGCATTGGTGTGTCTCCAGGAAACGCACCTCACTGGGGAAACTTCAAGGGAAATTTAAAGGCAATGGATGAGTTGGGCCTATCATTTGGTCTCCTCATCCTTCTCAAGAGGAGTTTATATTTTTATTTATAAAAGGATCGATGCTCAGATAATAGATGAGCTTATAGACAAATAGGGCAGATTTGTCGCTCTTTAAGGTAGGTTTGAGGGCGTTTCTGCAATTATGGTGGTGGTTTATAATCGTCCTCAGTTTTTCTTTAAATATGTTTAGAACTATTCTTGAATATGTGAGGGATAAGGATGAATTCCCTCTACTTATTATAGGTGATTGTAATATTGCACCTAATGAGAAGTTAGATAGATTACGTAAAAGCAATTTATCTTTAAATCAAAAAAATAATCCCTTTTTGGATTTTTTAGGTGAGGTGGGTTGGACTGATGTCTGGCGGTCTAGGCACCCGGACACACAACAATTTTCGTGCTACTCTAAATCCTCGGATTGTCTCTTTCGGATAGATTTAACAATTACCAATGAGAGAATGTTGAGACTAATTAAAAGACACGGGTAGTATCTGATCGCTCACCAATGTTGGTAGAGATTTTTTCAAAAAATAGTGGCAAAGTAGATTAGTCCTTCTTTACTAGAGAATTCATTAACAGACAATAACATACAGCAGCAGTTCATATTTTTCTGTAAATGTGGGATCTGCCACTGCTTACAATGTTTTGGATGCTTTAAAAGCATTCTTTAGAGGCAAGATGGTTCACTTACGGTCAGCCAAAAAAACAATAAGCATTCAAGTAGAGTCGGCCCTTAAAATAGTTGGTTATGTCATAGAAGTGTATGAGAACTTTGAAGAGTTTGCAAGAGTAATGATTAATTGGGAAAAGTCGTCACTGATGACCTTTAATTCCAATTCTGCACTAGGAGGACAAAAACATCAAGTGGTGGGATCTAGTCAATATTTTGGCATTAGAATTTCTAGGACAGTATTGGATTTTGTGACATTGAATATTCTCTCATTATTTGTTGCCTTAAGACATAAGGTTAAAATCTGGAATAGGATATTACCTGTAGAATCCACGTCCGCAGACTGTCGGAATTACTCACCCCCCGACGGCCGCAACCATGGATCTGCGAGTGCTGACACGTATCTCTTCCCCAGGAGATGCTTTTTTCCGCTCAGTTCTACTGTGTCCCTTAGGCAGTGGCATATTAAGTAGACCATAGGACCCTCTTCTCGACCGCTACCCTGCTGCACCGTAACTATTGCTAACACTACCTTTTTGCGCAAGTATTAACAAATGGGTGTTACGATTCCCCTTCCACAGGGCTGTGTCCCTACATACTGACAGTATCACATTGTCACATCCTCCTGACAAGGGGATTGGTAACACCAATTTTTTCTATCAGTCCTGGACTGCACAAAGACTTTATGTGGAATACAAGGATTTCCTATAATAAACATGTCAGGAGAGGGGACAGATTCTCTACAAATCCAGTTACTCACAGGCGGCGGCGTCTCAGATGCTACTAGTTTATTTTCCTCTTTTCTTCTCCATCCGGTCCAGAGCTCATGAAGACTTCTCCCGGCCATGACCCATTTCTGCAGCCCCTAAATATAATATCACCATGCACTGCGCCCCTGAATATAATTGTGTCACACACTGTAAAGTAAAGCACCACATACACAGTGCCCCCTGTAGATAGCACCAACCCCCAATGTAGATAGCGCCACACCCCCCTGTGGATAGCGCTACACACACACACACACACACCTGTAGAT